>NW_028270182.1:10971685-11157118 GCF_037043375.1 Chiloscyllium plagiosum
TCTCTCTCTCTCTCTCTCTCTCTCCCCGCCCTCTCTCTCTCTCTCCCCGCCCTCTCTCTCTCTCTCTTTCCCCCCCCCACCGTCCCCTCTGCCCATCTTTGTCTTTCCTTTTGAATTGATACTGTGTTTGATTTATCAGGATTGCTGGTGTGCATGTATTTTGTTCATCAGGTGTAGAAAGGGTTATCCCACCAAGCTAATGCATCATTTAAAAGAAGCCAAAAGCTCTCAAAGGCGGGTTGCATTTTAAAAGTACCTGTCAGCGTGAATCTTAAGCGTGGTAGGTTCATATGTTGGGATTCTTTTGCTGGGTGAACCCATGTTGCAAAAGGTTGAGACTGGATGAGCGTCGAGATGAATGGAGGCTTCATTCTAACATGTAGAGATGGAACTCCTGTGTCAGCAGCCAGGTGGGGTGGAGAGTGGCAGGAGGCCCTCAAGACATACAGGAAAGTGCAAAGGAATAATGTTGACTGTCAAAACCAGGGGTCTAGCTCCAAGAACATGGATGCAGTCCATAAGGCCGTTGAATAGTCTGACCCGGTTGTGAACGTGAGTAAATCCCGTCTTCAAATGGCATATCTAAGCACGTGTGCCATCGGCCTCCTACGCTGCTCCGTAACCACACTCCCTTCACCCTCTCAGCCAACATGCTATCAATCAGTAACAACCCTGCAGTTAAACGGACACAGCTCACAGCGGTGATTAATCATGACGGCCACGTCGCCCAAAGGTGATACAGGACAGTACCGCACTGACACACTTGCCTGTCATTGCAGGAGAAGATGGTGCTTAACAGGGGCAAGCAAGAGCACACGGGAGGAGGACAGTCACACCTTCACGTTTTAGCCGCTGTTGGTGAGACAGTTATAGAAAAGGGTATTGCTGAGGCCTGTGACAACGCTGGAGAGATCAAGGATGAAGGTATCTGTGGACTTAATCCTCCTCCTCTTAAGCTGCACCTTTCTTATTGTGCAGTCTCCTCTGTCCTCTGCAGATGATTAAAGAGGCCCCATCTTACTTTGCCCTAATCCTTTCTTATTTCAGTTTCCCAGGAGCTGGAGCCAGAGGAGGAAGATGCAGATGGCAAGAGAAGCAAAGAGACGTCGTTACCCAGTCCTCCTGTCACCGGCTCAAAGACTGACACAGCGCCCCTTTCGGAGGCTTTGCTCCAAGTAGCATCTGAGTGTGGTGAGGTGCTGGCCACCAGTGGGCAAGAGGCAGGGCAGGAGGAGAGGGCAGCAGAGGTGCCAGTCCGCCAGAGGGCATTGTCGCACAGTAACCCCGCCGCTGAGCAGTCGGACGAGGACTTTGATGACCCAGGTTACAGGAGAAGGCTGATGGATGTGCACAACCAAATGGTTGCTGCCCTGGAGAGTCTGCCCAACAGTCTGCGCCGAATGGCCAGGAGCATGGAGGAGACCAGCTCCAACTTGGCCGAGAGTTTTACCCAGAGCCTGGAGAGAGTGGTCACCTCCGTTAGCACGCCTGCGGACCCCACTGTGTCGGAGCGTCTGATGGCCGACGTCACGGCTTCCATCGCGGCCCAGGCGGCTTCCGTCAGAGGCCTGAGCGACGCGGTGGCAACTCAGACAGCTGCCCTCCAAGCTCAGACGGCCGCCATCGTGGCTCTGGACGCAACTGTTCGCAGGGGCTTCCAGGGCGTCACGGCAACCCAACAGTCTGTCGTCCAGCAGATCAGGAGGATTGCTGAGGCACCTCCCTGGCACCTCAGCAGCAGCGACTCAGAGGGTAACACCACTTCTGCTGCCATCTCGGCCCTCTCTACCAGTGCCCACACTGTTGCCCGTCAGGGGGCTTGCCCAGATTTCCACCATGGAGCACTCTGAGTCAAACGCTCCAAGGCCTGCTGCAGTTTTCCACCCCACTGGGGGAACCACTGTGTAGCATAGGCAGAGAAACATGTCAAAGACAGAACTCAGGGAACGCCCACGGGTGTCTTAAATTATTTCTTTCTGACTTATTTAACAACATATTTATAACATTGGTTTGAAATGTATTTCCTGATGTCTGTGTTTGTCAGTGGGACAGTCAATGATGAAGGATGGGACTTTAGGCGTGATTGGAGAGAGGTGTAGCTGAGGTTCTTGGTAGCACTCATAAGTAATCCAGGAGGTTGCCTTGTTGTAGACTCCCATCACCCTGTCCCTTCCCCACTTCCTCCTCCTCGTGTTCCTCTATCTCATTTTCTTGTCTAATGTTGGGGGCAAGGACCCCAATCAGCGGGTGGTGGAGCTGTGCAGCTGTACACAGTGAATCTCGACACCTGACCAACGGAGTACTGTAGATCCTCCTGCACAGTGAGCGCAGTGCAAGCTGTTACCCAAGGACAATAATGGTGCGCTGTGTAGCGTCCATGTAACTGTGAATTCCCAGCTCCCCACGCCAGGCGGATATGACCCTTGTCACCCAGATAGCTAGCCTTTAATCGGTCAGCTCAAAGAGAGGTGGAGCAGACTGCAACCGAATGAAAGGTCATGGGTGCCGATTGTGGGAATTGACTCCCATGGTACGTTGCCCTAGTTGTGCACATTCTGCACGTTGCAGGAGCCCGTTCCCGTTCTGGTGATGAAAACAGCCAAGTAATTGACAAAGTACTTGGGGGTTTCGTCAACAGACGTACAGAGTAAAGAAGTAGGGAAGTTACGCAAAACCATAATAAGGCATTAGTTAGACTTCACCGTAGAGGGTTGTGGCTGGATCTGGGCACACCATAGCTGAAATTGTGTTGCTGAAACAGCGCAGCAGGTCAGGCAGCATCCAGGGAACAGGAGAATCGACGTTTCGGGCATAAGCCCTTCTTCAGGAATCCTGAAGAAGGGCTTATGCCCGAAACGTCGATTCTCCTGTTCCCTGGATGCTGCCTGACCTGCTGAGCTGTTCCAGCAACACATTTTCAGCTCTGATCTCCAGCACCTGCAGACCTCACTTTCTCCTCTGGTCACACCATAAGAAAGTTGTGATTGGGCTTTGAGAGGGGGCGCGGGGAAGGTGCTGGGCTGGAATTTAGCTGCATGGGTTAGTTTGGAGAAATTGCAAGAAGTTGTCCGTGCAGTGAAAGAGGTTGACGGGAGACTTGGTAGAAGTGAACAAGTGGACGAAGAAGAGCTTGTCCCATTTGAGCTGACGGTATGTAAACAAGGAGTATGGATTTAAGGTTTGGGCAAGAGATATAGGACTCTCCCAGCACCTCCCTCCCAGTGGTCTCAAGAGTATACAAGCATCCCCCATAGACAAGTGCCTCTTAATTTTCCAGACCTCAGCTCCCTCACCCTGGTGTCAACGTAAAGTTTATGCTTTAGGGTCCGAGGGTGGGGGTTACGGGTTCAACCTTCTAACACCAAGACAAGAGGTGTTCCCACCCCCCCACTCCCCCGAGCCACAGCTGATGGCGACACCAAGAAGATATGACCGAGAAATGATGATCAAATAATGGCAGACTTTGCAGATTGCAGTAGGAAAGGCACTCAGTCTGGGAGCTCCATCGCTCTTGAGGTCCTGCGTGTGTGTGTGTGCGCGTGTGTGTGCGCGTGTGAGAGAGCAGGAGATGCTGTAAAACAGTCTTCCAAATGACGTTTAACATGTGAAAGTTACTGTAACCCTGGATGCCAAAAAGAACACAATGGCAATAAAGTAGCTGACTAATATTTATTACATAAGTTTGTGTGTCAGAGATTGATGTTTGAACATCACACGAATATGACAATCCATGTTTTGAAATTACTTTGTGAAAATACAATTATTTTACATTCTCAACCAGACCATTCTTTCATCTGAGCTGCTTCACCTCCTATCTCTTTTGTGGGATGTGGGTGTCACTGGCTGGGCCAGCATTTATTGCCTGTCTCTAGTTGCCCTTGAGGAGGAGGAGGTGGTGATGAGCTGCCTGCTTGAGCAACTACAGTCCATGTGCTGTCCACAATGCCATTAGGGAAGGAATTCCAGGGTTTTCACCCAAGGAAGGAGTAGACGTGCAGGTTGGGAGTCTCTGGGTTTGATATGTTGGAGCCATAGGTCATCCTGCAGCACTAAGTAGTCAGGGGGCTAGGTTTGAAAGGATGCAGCTTAGGGCTAGGGGTTTCAAGATTCAGGGGTGCGACTGTGAGCAGGAGTCCGTGGTCTAGAGACAGAGGCCAAGAGTTGAACAGAAATCTGCGTCTTATAGTTGGTGGGAGGGGTAAGGGACGGAACCTCGTGACTTCATTGGTATGTTTATGCCGTCTAAATTGGAGTTGTGACCCACGTTTTTGGAAGCTGCTGTTGTAAAGAGGCAACTTTTCTCAGAATGCTGAATGTTGTTGCATTTTCATCTTAGAGGGTACAAGGAAATTCAGAGGAAGTGGCCACAAAGGGCTAACCTTCCCTTATTGCTTAGAACTTGTGGGGATTGGAGCAGCCTATCCACCTTAAGGCAAAACCTTCCTATTGACTTCGGACAACTTTTAAACTGGAACCCTGCGACAACAAGAGGATCATGAGTAAATCCAGATCAGTGTCTCTGCCGTTTGTTTTGTGGAGTTTTGCTTTGTGAGCATCCGATTCCTGTTTCAAACCCTGGTAAACAGCTGTGGTGAGGGCATTGTTTTCCTCTGGGTAAATAACAGCTTTCAACGGCACAAATAACAAACCTGCTCTTAGGCAGCACTTTTCGTGACCGTGGGTCAGTCCACAGCGTTTTGCGGGCAGGGCATGGGCCAGTATTTTCAAGGGGGTAACTCTCGGCCGAAAACGTGCATTCGAACAGTGTGCAGATAAATTGCTAAAAGCATCATGTCCTGAGAATTCTGCCGACCCCTCAGGTCCCCCTAGCTGGAGGCAGATCCTTGGCTCATCGGCAAATGGTGCTTCACCCTTTCTTCAGCAGTGTGTTTGCCAATGGTTTGTCTCCCGCTCTGGGGTGAGGAGACAGGTCACGGAGACAGGTCCCAGGTCTATCCGAGCCAGACTGGGGATTGTTGGTGTAAAACAGAACTGCACGCGAGGCCGCTGAGCTAACCAATCATCCAGGGAGTAGGCGTTTACAACCGAAATGTAAGCTTTTGAGCTGACTACCTAACTGTGCGTCAGTTTTGGGTGACATTGTCACATGACTGTAAATGTGTGCAGTGCAATCTTGCATCTCTGTCTCAGGCACGCACATTCGAGATTTCATCGAAAGCAGTAGCCAACTCCAGAATTTTAGCAAACCTAAATCAGCAGATACGCTTTTCCCAGATTTAAAGTGTCCCTTGTGATGCTTACATTTTTGCGCACAGACTGTATACAAAGTTGGCAGTTTTGTACAGGACAGCTGGCTATATATACAAATATGTACGTATTCTGTGGGTAAATGTACAGTTGTATAGGGAGCGCTCATTAACAGAAAACTCTGTTGATACCAGTAAGGGAGGACTGCAGATGCTGGAGATCAGAGTCGAGAGTGAAGCCTTGCTACGTGGGCACGTAGCTTGGAAAAATGTCCGGATTAAAAGCAGAGTACAGTGGCTGCTGGAAATCTGAAACAAACCCAGTGAATGCTGGAGAAACTCAGCAGCGGTAAGAGAGAGAAACCGAGTTAACGTTTCAAGTTCGCGTGACTCCTCTTCAGTTCTGAAGAAACGTTACCACTGTTCCTCTCTCCATAAATGCTGTCAGACCTGCTGAGTTTCTTTGTGTTTGTTTACTGCTGTGGCTCAGTTGCAAAGTTCAAAGGCAATGGGTTAGATTTTTTTAATATCGTACCAGTCTGGTGCTGAATGCTTCTGAACCCTGAAGCGATTGTTGAATCCCTACAGTGTGGGAGCAGGCTATTTGGTCCTTCGAATCCACGTTGGCCTTCCAAAGGATATCCTACTTGGACCCAACCCCCTATCTTATCCCTGTAACCCTGCGTTCCCCATGGCCAATCCACCTAACCTGCACATCTTTGGACTGTGGGAGGAAACCAGAGCACCCGGAGGAAGTCCTTGCTGGCATGGGGTGAACATGCAAACTCCACACACACTCACCTGAGGCTGAGATTCTGCTGCTGTGAGGCAGCAGCGCTAATCACTGAGCCCCATGTTGAATACCAGTTTAAAAGATGTTGAAATGCCCAGGGTTATTTGCTGCAGAGAGGGCTGGGTGGGGAGAATATTAGAGGAAAGCAATAAATTAAAACCCCCTTTAGCGTGTTTCAGATTGCCACAACCAGGAGAGCAGAGGATATTTCTGCAGGTAGTTCGAGTTTAATTACTTTTTTCCACCGATGGTGGTGGACATGTGACCTATGGGAAGCAAGTTTTAGGAATTGATAGTTTTTTTTTGTGGGAGTGGTGATGGATGGGTGATACCTTTTTGTTCTGGGTTAACTTGTTTGAAATACCATCCAACATAACTTACTGTCTTAGGATGTCAAAAGCCTGGAAGAGGACACTACAGAGATTTATGACGATGGGACCAGGAGTGATAGAACCAGAGTCATACAGCACAGATACAAACATTTTGGTTCAAGCAATCCATGCTGACCGTAATCCCAAACTAAACTACTCCCACCTGCCTGCATTGGGCATATATCCCTCCAAAGATTTCTTATTCATGAACCTATCCAAATGCCTTTTAAATGTTGTAAATGCTTCTGCATCCACTATTTCCTCTGGCAGTTCATTCCACACAGGAATCGCTTTCTGTAAAAAAAAAAGTCCCCATTTTTAAAAAAATCTTTTCTCCTCTCATCTTAAAAATATGCTCCCTAATCTTGAAATTCCTAACCGTAGGGAAAACAAATACCTGCCATTCACCTTATCTACGTCCCTCATGGTTTTATAAACCTCTGTAAGGTCACCCCTCGACCTCCTACGCTCCAGTGGAAACAGTCCCAGTCTTTTCAGCCTCTCCTTATAACGTAGACCCTCCATTCCTGGCAGCATCCTGATAAATCTCTCCTGAACCCTCTCCAGTTTAATAACATCCTTCGTATAACAGGGTGACCAGAACTGGACACAGTGCTCCAGAGGAGGCCTTTGACGTGACTGGAGAAACTGGGCTAGTTCTCCTCGGAGCTAAAGAAGGTTTAGCAGAAACTTAATAAAAGCATTCCAAACAAGAGGGAATGTCTCTGGGAAAGATCTGTTGGAGGATAGAGTTTTAAAATAATTATTGAGAGGAGGGAGAATATTTATTTATGCAGGGAGCGATCGGAATCTGGATTGCACGCAAACTGATGTGTTCACAGCTTTTAACAGGAATGAGAAAAGTGGTTGTTGAGAAGGAAATATTTGCCTGACTTTTAAGGCGAAAGCAAGGGGAATGGGATTAATTATGTAGCTCTTTCACAGAGCCAGCTACCCCAGTCTACACTGAACATGTAACGTCCACGAGTAAATAAAGGTTCACCTCAAAAAGCTTGAGGAGCAACTCCAGCCCCTTGATAATTTGAAAGGTTTGAATCCAATCCTTTAGACCTCTGGTGTGAGAGGCGTACATCATTTTCTTCACCATGACTGGGTTATTCAAATAGCTTCCATGTCACGGACTCCTTGCTATCAAATTATAATATGATAAAATGCACAGTATGAAAAGTAGGGGCAATGGTAGATAGGTATAGAGCCCAAACACAGAGGAGAACGGTTGGCCCGATAAAGGAGTGGAGGGCGACCAGGTTATTTAAAAAGACCCTGAGCTTCCAGTTACCTGCTACTTCAACACCACCCTTGTTCCCTGGCCAACATCTGTCTCTGGCTTGCTGCAGTGCTCCAGCAAAGCTCAGCAGAAGCTGCAAGAACAACATCTCATTTTCTGCTTGAGGACCTTGCAGTCTTCTGGACTTGATATCAAGTTTAATAACTTCAGGAGTTGAGCTTCCCCATGTCTTTTTCCCAACCCCTCTCACACCAGGTCTTTTCTTTAATCACATAGTCTGCCATTACAACACAATCCATTGTTAGCCACTAACAGTCCCCATTAATAGATACTTAGCCTGCTGAGCCTGATCATTATTCACTTCTTTTTAAGATTAAATTAGATCCACTACAGTGTGGAAACAGGCCCTTCGACCCAACAAGTCCACACTGACCCTCCAAAGAGTAACCAACTCAGACTCATTCCCCTACTCTGTACCCCTGACTAATGTACCCAATACTATGGGGCAATTTAGCTTTGCCAATTCACCTGACCAACTTTGGTCTGTCCAACAGTTCTTCTCTTTCTTTGGGCTCCATCCTCACCTATTTGGTCCCTACCCCTCTCCCCCTACCCTATCTTCTGCCTATAAAGTGACATTTTCCTAGCTACCATCAGTTCTAGGGAAGGCTCACTCAACTCGAAAGGTTAGCCCTGATTTCTCTCCACAGATGCTGCCAGACCTGCTGAGCTCCTCCAGCAATTTCTGTTTTTGTTTTTGATTTCCATCATCCGCTGTCCTTTTGGTTTTTAACTGCTTTCGCACTCCTGGTTCTGAAGACGAGTCATAATCGAACTCAAAACGTCGACTGCTTTATTTTTCATCTGTCCGCAAGTGCTACTAGACCCATTGAGTTAGAACCGTTAAACAGTTCTGCAGAACAATGCGTGGGTCTGCTGTATATTTAGTCTTATTCGAACTACAAAAGCCCTCTTGGCCTGCCTTATCAATTTTATCCTCCAGTTGTAACTGGTGACATCGGAATCTCATAATTGAGCAGCAACTACTTTATTTGCATGAATTTGCATGGTCATCAAAGCCCCACCTCTATTTTTCATTGAATTAAACCTGCAAGTATTTACAGAGCAAAGTTAGCATCCAATAGTTTTATATCTGGATTTAAAGAGACATGTTAAATTGAGACGGAGTGGAAATGAAGCTGGTTGGACTGCTTGGAACTGAAAATGTGTTGCCAGAAAAGCGCAGCAGGTCAGGCAGCATCCAAGGAGCAGGAGAATCGTCGATTCTCCTGCTCCTTGGATGCTGCCTGACTTGCGCTTTTCCAGCAACACATTTTCAGCTCTGATCTCCAGCACCTGCAGTCCTCACTTTCTCCCTGAACTGCTTGGAAGACAATAATGCTCACCACTATACCACTGTGCATAAAGCTGCTTCCCAGACCTTGTGGGGCATTTTAGATAGTTACTAGTTAACCTGTTCATAAAATCCCTCCCTACAGTGTTGAAACAGGCTGTCTGGCCCAACCAACCTTCCGAAGAGTAAACCACTGAGATCCATTCCCCTGACTAATGCACCTAGCCTACACATCCCTGAACACTCTGGGCAATTTTAGCATGGCCAATTTATCTAACCTGCGCATCTTTGGACTGTGGGAGGAAATCCACACAGACATTGGGAGAAGGTGCAAACTCCACAGACAGTCGCCCGAATCAGGGCTTGAACCCGGGTCCCTGGTGCTGTGAGACAGCAGTGCTAACCACTGAGCCGTGGTGCCACCCCAGAAATGTTATCACACACCTCTGGAGCAGGTGGGACCTGAACCCAGGTGTTCTGGCTCAAATGGAGGGACACTGCCGCTGCATCACAACAACTTCATGTTGGGTGGATAAGTTTACGAAGTGGGAGAGTTTAGGATGTGTCCTTTTGTGAGCCAGTTAGATATCTTCCTAATCGACCTGTTGAGAGGTGGCATTATAAATCTCTGAATCACGCAGGACTTGAACCTGGTTGTTCTTGTCCGACGGGAGAGGGACGACCACTGCACCACCAGAGCCTTTGGGTCCGATTTGGTTTCAACTCACTGTGACCTTATTTTTTGTTGTTAGCTACTAACCAGTAAATCACCTGTGTAGCAACGCAGACCATCTGGAAGAGAAGGAGAGGGGGCTAAATCAAAATGTAATTAGAGGGATAGACAAAGCATTGTATTCCCCTGTGGTACCCACCTCTCTTTAAAGGCGTCAAGAGTGTTAATAGACTCGGTGTGCTTTGTCTTCAAGGACACTTGGGCAGAACCTAGCCAAGGAAGAGGGCTGCACTGTCAGCAGAAATGAACCTTTTTGTTTCTTTTTCCTATTTTCTGTTTTCTTTTTTTCCTAAATTGTATTTTCTTTTTTCTACTTTTTTTCTGTATTTTCTATTTTCTTTTTTATTTTTCCTTTTTTTCTTGTATATAAATATATATATCCAGAAGTGTTCTTACACGCAACTGAATGTTTTTATTTTCCCTCATCACCAATTCATTATGACTTTTGTTTTACCATTAACCACCACCAGTAAATCACCCATTGGATATTTATGTAGGACCCTTAATGTAAAGCAGCAGAAGTGAGGGAGGGATAGGGAGAGCAGGAAGAGGTGAAATCGAAATGGAGTCGGATGGGGAAATAAAGCACTATATCCACTACAATGCCCACCTCTTTCTAAAGGAGGGGGTCTGCTGTATCTTTTTTTTAATCCTTTGACATATGGAAGTGTTATCACCCACAACCGAATGACTTGCCACCACCAAATCACCATGATTTATCTATTAACTACGAAGCACCGCCACTATTCACCCGTGTAGCCAATTGAATATTTACAAGTACAGCAGATTGTGGGCAATACGAACCATGAAAAGGGGAGGGGAAGGAGGGAGAGCGGGAAAGGGCTAAACCAAAATGGAGGAGGGACATAAAGCTGTGTATCCCCCACATTGCCCCCTCTCTGTCAAGGCATCAGGAGCATTGATGGAAACTGTGTGCTCCCTCTCCAACAACACCTCTCTGCTTTCTTTTTTTCCCTCTTTATACCCAGAAGTGCCATCGCTGAGTGACTTTCCCACCACCATGACACTCCTTTATGCATTCTTTTTGCTTTTAACTTTGCAATAAAACATCTGTGTAGCCGATTAAATATTTACAAGCAAGCCACCAAAAGCCTGTGGTGGAGGGGGAGGAGAGGGAAGGGATTAAATTAAAATGGAGTTGGAGGGAGAAATAAGGCACTGTATCCCCAGCAATGCCCACTTCTGTCTGTCTGTCTGTCTCTCTCTCTCTCTCTCTCTCTCTCTCTGAAGACATTGAGAGCATTGATGGACATGGCGTGCTCTCTCTCCAAGGTCACCCGGGCACGAATGAAGCACCTGTTTCTTATTTTGTTTCTAACCAACCTGTTCAGCGATATCAGTACACACCTCTGGAGCAGGTGGGACTTGAATCCAGGGCTCCTGACTCAGAGGTAGGGACGCTACCCATGATTCGCTTTATCAAGGGCTCAGATGGTGAGTTACAGTTGGTCTAGCCATTGCCTGTTACTAGGGGAACCCATTGTCAACAAGCTCCACAGGGAGATTAATTAGTTATTCCCCATGGGCCCTACAGGATTATCTCACTTTGGGTTGTTTTCCTCAGAGCAGACAAGGCTGAAGGGGAAACCTGACCGAGGTGTGCAAAGTTAGAAGGGGCAAAGACAAGGTAAAAAAGGAAGAAACCTTTTTCCTTAGTGGAGAGGCGAGTTAATCAGGGGATGTCAATTTAAGGTGAAGGGCAGAAGGTTGAAAGATTATTTGAGGAAACGATTTTTCACCCAGAGGGTGGGAATATCTGGAACTCATTTTCTGAAAGATTTGATAAGATTCCCTACAGTGTGGAAATAGGCCCTTCAGCCCAAAAAGTCCTCCACTGACCCTCCGAAGAGTAACCCACCCATACTCATTTCCCTATACTTCCCCCTGACCAATGCTATGGGCAATTTAGCAAGGCCAATTCACCTAACCTGCACATCTTTTGGAATGTGGGAGAAAACTAGAGCACCCGCAGGAAACCCACGCAGACAGGGAGGATGTGCAGACTCCACACAGACCGTTACCCGAAGCCTGAATCAAACCCAGGTCCCTGGTGCTATGAGGCAACAGTGCTAACCACTGAGTCACCGTGCTGCCCCAGAGGGTAGTGGAGGCAGGAGCAATCGCAAAATTTAAGTAGTACTTACATGAACATTTACAACATCATTGCAAACAATTAGAATTAGCTTTATTGTCACATGTACTCAGATGAGTGCATTGCAAACTTTACAAGTCGCCATTTTTGGCACCATCTTGGGTACAAGGTACCTAGGTGCAGGTTCTGTTATTGTCCTGGGCACATGGGTTCAACTCCCGTCATGATAGTTGGTGAGACTTAAAGTTAGTGAATTAATAACACTGGAATTGAACGATATTTTATCATAGACTGTCCCCATTAATGAATAGCTACTGGTCTTGGCGACTGCAGATGCAATGACCCTTGGATGGCCGAGCAAGTCACACAGTTCAAGGTCAGCTGCCCACATCCCATTAAAGAAGGAAGGAGGATAATGTTTTCAAGCCAAATGGCATTTGCTTATTGATTCCATATTTTGGGGTGATACATTGGCTCAGTGGTTAGCACTGCTGCCTCACAGCGGGGTCGATTCCTGCCTCGGCTGACTGTCTGTGTGGAGTTTCCATAGTATTCCCTTATCTCTGTGGGTTTCCTCTGGGTGCTCCGGTTTCCTCCACAATCCAAAGATGTGTAGGTTAGGGTGGACTGGCCAGGGGTAATTACCCATAGTGCCCAGGGATGTACTGGTTAGGGTGGATTGGCCAGGGGAAATTACCCATAGAGCCCAGGGATGTGCAGGTTAGGGTGGATTGGCTGTGCTAAATTACCCATCGTGCCCAGGGATGTGCAGGTTAGGGTGGATTGACCGTGCTAAATTACCCATAGTGCCCAGAGATGTGCAGGGTAGGGTGGATTTGCCATGCTAAATTGCCCATAGTGCCCAGGGATGTGCAGGTTAGGGTGGATTGGCCATGCTAAATTACCCATAGTGCCCAGGGATGTGCAGGTTAGGGTGGATTGGCCATGCTAAATTACCCATAGTGCCCAGGGATGTGCAGGTTAGGGTGGATTGGCCATGCTAAATTACCCATAGTGCCCAGGGATGTGCAGGTTAGGGTGGATTGGCCATGCTAAATTACCCATAGTGTTCAGGGATGTGTAGGTTAGGATGAATTGGCCGTGCTAAATTGTCCCATAGTATTCAGGGTTGTGCAGGTTAGGGTGGATTGGCCATGCTAAATTACCCATAGTGCCAAGGGATGTGCAGGTTAGGGTGGATTGGCCATGCTAAATTACCACTAGTGCCCAGGGATGTGCAGGTTAGGGTGGATTGGCCATGCTAAATTACCCATAGTGCCCAGGGATGCGCAGGTTAGGGTGGATTGGCCATGCTAAATTACCCATAGTGCCCAGGGATGTGCAGGTTAGGATGAATTGGCCGTGCTAAATTGTCCCGTAGTATTCAGGGTTGTGCAGGTTAGGGTGATTGGCCGTGCTAAATTACCCATAGTGCCCAGGGATGTGTAGGTTAGGGTGGATTGGCCATGCTAAATTACCTCTAGTGCCCAGGGATGTGCAGGTTAGGGTGGATTGGCCATGCTAAATTACCCATAGTGCCCAGGGATATGCAGGTTGGGGTCGATTGGCCGTGCTAAATTACCCATAGTGCCCAGGGATATGCAGGTTGGGGTGGATTGGCCGTGCTAAATTACCCATATGTTCAGGGATGTGCAGGTTAGGGTGGATTGGTTGTGCTAAATTGCCCCATAGTGTTCAGGGTTTTGTAGGTTAGGGTGGATTGGCCGTGCTAAATTGTCCCATAGTTCCCAGGGATGTGCAGGTTAGGGTGGATTGGCCATGCTAAATTGCCCCATAGTGTCCAGTGATGTGTAGGTTAGGGTGGATTGGCCATGCTAAATTACCCATAGTGTCCAGTGATGTACAGGTTAGGGTGGATTGGCCGTGCTAAATTACCCATAGTGTCCAGTGATGTGCAGGTTAGGGTGGATTGGCCATGCTAAATTGCCCCATAGTGTTCAGGGATGTGTAGGTTAGGTGCATTCGTCAGGGGTAAATACAGGGTAGGGGAATGGGTCTCGTTGAGTTACTCTTTGGAGTGTTGGTGTGGACCTTTTGCGCTGAAGGCTGGATGCCACACTTTTATGATTCTATTCTATGCTTCTGTTTGTCCTCGCAAAGGCACTTCCTCACACCTTTGTATTCACTACCTACTAGGTAAGACAATTAACCCACTCTGTACAGCAACTTCCCACTCCCAGTGTGCACCATGTCAGCCTCCAGTTTCTCATATTGCCCACCTGTCATGCTGACCTTCGTATTTTCCCTCCAAACCCCATGTCCCCAGGAAACTCTCAGCCAAGAGGTGGAGAAGCCCTTGTCTGGGACCCTTGTTCCTTGTGACTAATACTTCCATCTATATGTACACATGTCCGTGTATAGAGTGAGAAGGAACTCAGGCTCCTACAACCCCCTCAGATCTCTGTGCTCATCTAGCCTCTCGTTGCCAATTTTTAATCATTTCACCGTTGGTGGTTATGCTTTCAGCTGCTTGGACACCAAAGCTCTGGTGCTCTCACATTGGAGGCTCAGGGGCTCAGTGGTTAGCACTGCTGTCTCACGGCGCCAGGGACCCGGGTTCAGTTCCAGCCTCAAGGAACTGTCTGTATTGTGTTTGCACGTTCTCCTCGTGTCTGTGTGGGGTTTCCACCCACAGTCCAAAGATGTGTGCAGATTAGGTGGATTGGCTACATTCTAGTGTCCAGGGATGTGTACGTTAGTAGATTAGCCTTGGGGAAAAGTGGAAGGAGGGGGAGTGATGGGTCTGGGTTGGATGCTGTTCAGAGACTTGATGGGCCAAATGGCCTGCTTCCCCTCTGTAGGGATTCTAAGCCCTCAGCCATTCTCTTTACTCCTTTAAAGCACTCATTTAACCTCGCAGCTGCGTGAAGTTGGTCACCCATCCTAATATCTCCTAAAATGCTCCTGCAAAACTACTGTTGCAAAGATAAAGGTGCTATATAAATGCACGTTCTGGATTGTGATGCTACCCAGCAGGCCAAGTCAGATCAATACAGTGGTTCCACTCTCCATGAAATGTGAAGGGTGATTCAGAAGGGTGTAGTCGCAAAATCCTAATCAGTAAGGAGTCAGTAAGTTTCAAAAGAGTGAACTGTTTCCCCAACCCTCCAGGGGAGCCATTGACAAGCCTTAAAATACTCTCCCGTGTTGAATTTGCAGCTTGCCTCGTGTTGGGGTTGGCCAGTTTTCAGCTCTTCTCTTTCTGCCAACAGAAACGGAAAACCACAACGATATCGGTCGAGGTGAAGAAATCTCAGCATAAGTACATCATAGGCCCGAAAGGTAACACCCTGCAGGAAATACTGGACATGACTGGGGTATCCGTGGAAATGCCGTCACTGGAGAGTAGTTCTGAGACCATCATTCTCCGGGGAGAGCCTGACAAACTTGGCCCAGCTCTAACTCAGGTCTATGCCAAGGTAAACCTTCTGATCCCTGACGATGTGCTGTGATAATACTGTGGCTTGAAGAGATGTATTTTGTCCTGATTTCTTCTTGAAGGTTGTTTGAGATAGAGGTAGCAAGCAGTCTGCTTCAAAGCCCACAAAGCAAACAGCTTGGGATCTAAAACAAAAGTTGGAATAATAGAAGCAGCCTGACTGGGTGGGATCAAGCTCTCGCAGAACCAGAAGTTTTAGTTTCAGTTTTTTAGTAGCAGTTGCTGGGGTCTTGAAACTGGGTTTGGAAGCTGCAGTACATCTCGCTCTCTCTCGCTCTCTCTCTCTCTTGAGTTTTCTCGTGATGTTTTTCCTTTTGCTTTGGAGAATTGCCTGTAAGACCATCTATTTTACTGAATTTGTCTTTGCCAAGGATGTGTTTATGGGATGTTATGATACTGGGACAGTTGCTGTTTAGTAATTAAATAATCAATTATTCTATTAAGTTTTCCAGTAGAGTTATGTTATTCCAATGTCTTCTTTCTACAGTGTATGAATAAGGTGTGCTTCGCTTCAAGACTGGTAGTTTGACCAATCGAATTGTATCTGGAATGCAATGCCTGGCACTTGCCTTCAATATAAGGAAAAGTTAGGGTATAGGCTATCTTCTTAATATATTTTGAGTGGTTTGGTCTGGGCCATAACAATGTAGAAACCCACTTTAACATCAGGTGGTAAAAAATATCCCTTTGCCACCAAGCCTCTAGATAATCGTTTGTTATATGCTTTCCAAAAGTACAGTAAGAACGGAGTATTGCTACAGGGCTTTGGTGACACCACACCTGGACTATGGTGCATGGCTTTAGTTCTAATACTTAAGAAAGGATATATACTTGGCTTGAAAGTGTTAAAGCAAAGGTTGTTCTTTTGGCTGAGGGGGCTGTTCTGTAAAGAATCAAAACATCCCTATAGTGTGGATGCAGGCCATTTGGTCCACTCTGGCCCTCCAAAGAGCATCTCACCCACATCCCTGTACTTCCCATGGCTAACCCACCCCCCTTGCACATCCTTGGGCATTTTAGCTTGGCCAATCCACCCTAACCTGCACACCATGGGAAGAAACCGGAGCACCCGGAGGAAACCCACGCTGACATGGGGGAGAATGAGCAAACTCCACACAGACAGTTGCCCGAGGATGGAATCGAACCCGGGTCCCTGGCGCTGTAAGGCAGCAGTGCTAACCACTGAGCCACGGAGCTGCTCTCTCAAAGCTCAGTATTTTGGGTTGGTGTTCTTTGCAGCTTTGAAGAATGGAAGGTGATCTCATTAAAACGTGCAAGGTGCTGGAGAAGCTTGATTGAGTGGACACTGAGAGTTTGAATCTGCTGCTTGGGGCATCCATATCACAGGGCCACGCTTTCAGCAGAATCATTTAGGACTGAGTTGACTGAGTTAATTTCTTTTGAGTTCTTAGTCCCAGAGAGTTGTGGATGCTCCCTCCCTGAGTATATTCAAGGCCAGGGTTGATAGACCTTTGAGGGATTCAAGAGAGTGGGCAAGAAGGTGAGGTTGGGGCAGAAGGTCAGCTGTGATTGTGTTGAATGGCAGAGCTGGCTCGAGGGGGCGAGTGGCCTATTCCTGCTCCTGTTTCTCCCGGTCAGCTCTCAGGAATCTGCCAGTGCCACCCCCTGCCCATGTACAGTGGCAGTAATTTTGGAATGGCTTCCCCTTCCTGAACTGGAGAAACAGGGAAACAGAAATCAAAGCATCAACACTGAGGTGAACTCTATTGAGCCCTTGCCTCACCAGTGGTTTGATGCTGCACTTTGAGTTCCATTTGTTGGTCACGGTCCATTGCCTTGATTTTACCTACAATCTCGATGCTCTGTGCCATTGACATTCCAGTTCCTTGGTATTCTGCTTTCCTTGGTGCTATTTTGGTCACTTGGCATACTCCCTTGGTCATGCATCAATATTTGATACCATGTTGTCACCCGTGTTCTAGTAGCATTTCATGTAACGATATGTTCATATGTAACCAACTCTAATAATATGAATCTCGAAGTCCTCAACAGAGTTTGCAAACCCCTTTATTGCATTTCCTCCTATTGCATTACCGATGTTTGAAAATTAGTGTCCTAATTTATCTTGCCATCCTTTTCTTGTCCCACTCCTCCTGTGCGGTGTCCAGTGGTAGCACTGTCATCTAGGGCTGACTCATGTACCAACAGATTCAAGGACAGTTTCTTCCCCGCTGTTATTAGACTTCTGAATGGACCTCTCACATTTTAAATTTAATGTTGATCTCGCTCTTTGTACATGTTCTCTGCAGCCGTAACATTGAATTCCTCGCTCTGTTCTGTTACCACAAAGCACCTTGTACAGCATGCTCTGCCCGTATTGCACGTCAAACAGCACTTTTCACTGTACCTAGGTACAATGGACAACAAATAAATCAAATCAGTTTGGCCCTTTTCTCCACGTTAGCCAGAGCCTTTTATTGACCTGTTTGTGTTCTCTAACTCCAAGGCAAAGAGTGTGATGGTGGCTGAAGTAACCGCGCCGGCCTGGTTACATCGCTTTATCATTGGCAAGAAGGGACAAAACATTGGCCGTATAACCCAGCAACTGCCCAAGGTAAGCACTGGGTCATTACAGGGCTCGATCTCCTCAAGAAACTTAGACTTATATCGTGTCTTCAACATAGTCCCTGCGCTCTTCTTAGTGAATAATATTTTGACCGGAGCCACAGGGCGGCAGTATTCGATCTTGGGGTAGAGTTTTAGGAGAATTGTAAAGAAAGAGAGAGACCGAGAAGGTCAGGAAGGAAATTCCCAGAGCTTTACAACCCGTTGCAGCTAATGGCATATGGCCACCAACTGCAAGGCAAAGGACATCAGGAAGCTGCTCAAGGGACTAGAATTGGAGAAGTGAGAGGTCTGGGAGGTTTCTAGAAGTAGGGGAGACACCACGGACAGTGGAAACTTTCATTTCAGTGTTCACATAACCAGGAGATGGAGTGGGTCAGGGCGAGGGGTTTCTGAGAGTTTCAACAGGAGCAGCTGAGATTTGGTTGAGTTTCAAAGGGATGATAGTTGGGAGACTGGGGAGGCAAACAGTCTTGTGAGGGTCCCAGCAGGGAGTAAGCTGAGGTAGTACAGACCTGGAAGACAGCCAGGAGAATGACGGGGCAGGACAATGTCCCTGAAAGGAAGCTAATTTTCCTGCACTTACATTGCTCTGGTTATCCAACATAGCCAAGCACAAAACCTTGAATCGAAAGCGGGGGCGTGAGAATGTATGGTGTCATCGTATGATATAGTTGGCAAAAGTAACGTATATCTCTGGGTTATATGACCCGTCTGGTGTAGGTTCACATTGAGTTCACTGATGGTGATGAGAAGATCACATTGGAGGGTCCAACAGAGGAAGTGGAGATTGCTCAAACCCAGATCCAAGACATCATCAATGACCTGGTCAGTATGTCATAGTCATCCAGCACAGAAACAGACCCTTCAGCCCAACCAGTCCATGCTGACCATGTTCCCAAACGAAACTAGTCCCACCTGCCTGCTCCTGGCGCATATCCCTCCAAAGCTTTCCTATTCATGTACTTCTCAAAAGTCTTTTTTAAACGTTGTAACTGTACCCACATCCACCACTTCCTCAGGAAGTTCATTCCACACACGACCTGCCTCTGTGTAAAAAAAACCTGCCCCCTCATGTCTTTTTTAAATCTCTCTCCTCTCACCTTAAAAATATGCCCCCTAATCTTGAAATCTGCCACCCTAGGGAAGAGATACCTGCCTTCTACCTTACCTACACCCCCCCGCCATGATTTTATAGACCTCTATAAGGTCACCCCTCAACCTCCTACGCTCCAGTGGAAAACGTCCTGGGCTATCCAGCCTCTCCTTCTAACACGCACCTTCCATTCCCGGCAACATCCTGGTAAACCTCTTGTAAATGTCTTCCTATTCCGTGCAAAATTGCACTGCCATTTCCCTCCACCCTTCGGCAGTTCACTGTCCAGCTCTTTCCT
Organism: Chiloscyllium plagiosum; assembly: GCF_037043375.1. Classification (NCBI taxonomy): domain Eukaryota; kingdom Metazoa; phylum Chordata; class Chondrichthyes; order Orectolobiformes; family Hemiscylliidae; genus Chiloscyllium; species Chiloscyllium plagiosum. The sequence goes on from NW_028270182.1 coordinate 10,990,946, forward strand.
CTCAAAGCCCGAGCTGCGGGGTCGTCAAAGTGAAGAGCCCGTTCCTCTCCCATTCCTTTTAACCCTGACACCGTTGCACCGCGGTTTCTCTTCACCTCCCTGAAGCTGAGCCACGTACATCATGGAGCTGTCACTGGGTAATGAAGCTTTGCAGCTGGTGAGTGACCTCGCTTATTTTTTATGTCTCTCTTACAGCTGACGCGCATGGACTACACAGAGATCACGGTCGAGCAGAAATACCACCGTCATCTAATAGGAAAGAATGGAGCGAATAGTGAGTTTCTGTCAGGATTCCTCTGGAACCTAACCAACATCACATAAAGAGGCTTCTCAACCCATTGGGATTCCTGAAAGCGCTGTACTCTGCTTTATCCTGTTCCCCTTCACCTGCTTATGTTCAACCTTTTCAAATATTTATCCACTTTCCTTTAAAAACATTCTGCTCTCCGGTAGGACATTTCCCTTAACCAGTGGCAATCACAGAATCCCTACAGTGTGGAAGCAGGCCATTCAGCCCATCGAGTCCACACCTACTCTCTGAAGAGCATCCCACCCAGACCCACCATCCTGTCCTATCCCTGTATCCCTGCACTTCCCATGGCTAATCCACCACACCTGCATATCCCTGGACACTATGGGGCAATTTAGCATAGCCAATCCACCCTAACCTCTACATCTCTACATCTTTTGGCTGTGGGAGGAAACTGGTGCACCCGCAGGAAACCACACAGACATGGTAAGAATGTGCAAGCTCCACGCAGACAGTCGTTGGAGGGTGGAGTCGAATCCAGCTCCCTGGTGCTATGTGGCACTAATTAATGTCTTTTTGACTCCCTACTCATTTACCCATGGAAATTGGTTCATGCTATCTTAATTAACATTAGTTAAAGCATCTTAAATATAAACATCTATAAGAGATCTCCACTTATGACCATGTTGTACAGCAAAGGGCTTCCACCACGCTGTCACATAATTTGGGACAGCACGGTGGCTCAGTTGTTAGCACTGCTGTCCCATAGCGCCAGGGACATGGGTTCGATTCCATCCTCGGGCACCTGTCTGTGTGGCATTTACTCATTCTCCTCTGTGTCTGCATGGGTGTCCTCTTGAGTCCTCTGGTTTTCTCCCACAGTCCAAAGATGTGCAGGGTGGGGTGGATTGGCCGTGCTAAATTGCGTCATAATGCCCAGGAATGTGCAGGCTAGATGGAATTGCCATGGGAAATGCAAGGTTACAGGATGGGGTGGGTCTGGGTGGCATGCTCGTTGGTGTGGACTGGATGAGATGAATGGCCTGCTTCCACACTGTAGTGTTACGACACAGGGTAAACCCTCCTGCTTAATGTAAAACCAGCAACACTGAAAAGATTTATCCCATGCAGTAATCTGTAAAAATTCGAGTGGCCAAGAACTAAAAAGTAAAAACAAACAACTTTATTTCTTAAAGTATAACAGAGAATAATTAACTAACAACAATTTACCATTCCTTACCCTAACCTATCTGTTACCTTCCCTTCTATAATACTAGTCTGATAAAACTCTTAATTGAGAAGTATAAAACCTCCCTTCTTATCTCAAAACCAGGCAGCTATCGTTCTCCTATTCGGATCTTCCTGTGTCTTTTTTTTTAGGAATTTCTGCATCACAGGTTACTGATCGAAAAGATACCTTTTTAAGAGAGTTGTTTTCAGACAGTCTTGTTTACATGCTGTGCTTGTCAGTTCTCCTCTCAACTGTTCAGTTTTCCCTGGTCTAATACCTCCAAAGCATCGGATTGTGTCATTGGCTCTAAGATTGTCAAATGCTCAATTCAAACTGGATTGGAATTTGATATTTTTCGGGGTATAATTTAAATTGATTGGCCGAATTCACATTTGTTTTTTGTCTCCAGGCAACGAGCTAATCGAGTTGTTCAACCAAGTGTTACATTGTTACTTTATTGAGAAAGCTTGGTGCTATGTCCGTTAGTTCTGCTGCTTTTAACTCTCTTAAAGTATACCCACATCTTCGTAGGCACTCTGTGATCAAAGCTATGGCATCACTTGTGGGTCTAATCCCTACCCTCTCCATGGCCTTGACATCCCTCCTTATGTTAATCTATTGAGTAGTTGAGGTTCAGAAGGGCTGTTCGTTGATTTGATTAATTGTCTGGAATCCTCCATGACCAGTGGAGATCACCAGGGTCAGAGTGCATTTTAGTTCCCCGTTCCAATATTGTGGCTCGGTGGGTTAACCATGATAAATTGTTCCATAGCATTCAGGGATGTAGAACATAGAACAATACAGCACAGAACAGGCCCTTCGGCCCACGATGTTGTGCCGTACATTTGTCCTAGCTTAAGCACCTATCCATGTACCTATCCAATTGCCGCTTAAAGGTCACCAATGATTCTGACTCTGCCACTCCCACAGGCAGCGCATTCCATGCCCCCACCACTCCCTGGGTAAAGAACCTACCCCTGACATCCCCCCATATCTTCCACCCTTCACCTTAAATTTATGTCCCCTTCTAACACTCTGTTGTACCTGGGGAAAAAGTCTCTGACTATCTACCCTATCTATTCCCCTGATCATCTTATAAACCTCTATCAAGTCACCCCTCATCCTTTGCCGTTCTAATGAGAAAAGGTCTCGCACTCTCAGCCTATCCTCGTACGACCTGTTCTCCATTCCAGATAACATCCTGATAAATCTTCTCTGCACCCTCTCCAAAGCTTCCACATCTTTCCTAAAGTGAGGCGACCAGAACTGCACACAGTGGCCTTACCAAGGTCCTATACAGCTGCAACATCACCTCACGACTCTTGAATTCAATCCCTCTGCTAATGAACGCTAATACACCATAGGCCTTCTTACAAGCTCTATCCACCTGAGTGGCAACTTTCAAAGATCTATGAACATAGACCCCAAGATCCCTCTACTCCTCCACCTTACTAAGAACCCTACCGTTAACCCTGTATTCCGCATTCTTATTTGTCCTTCCAAAATGGACAACCTCATACTTGACAGGGTTGAACTCCATCTGCCACTCCTCAGCCCAGCTCTGCATCGTATCTAAGTCCCTTTGCAGCCGACAACAGCCCTCCTCACTATCCACAACTCCACCAATCTTCGTATCGTCTGCAAATTTACTGACCCACCCTTCGACTCCCTCTTCCAAGTCATTAATAAAAATTACAAACAGCAGAGGACCCAGAACTGATCCCTGCGGAACTCCACTTGTAACTGGGCTCCAGGCTGAATATTTACCATCTACCACCACTCTCTGACTTTGACTGGTTAGCCAGTTCTCTATCCGACTGGTTAGCCAGTTCTCTATCCAACTGGCCAAACTTCCCACTATCCTATGCCTCCTGACTTTCCGCATAAGCCTACCATGGGGAAACTTATCAAAAGCCTTACTAAAATCCATGTACACTACATCCACTGCTCTACCCTCATCCACATGCTTGGTCACTTCCTCAAAGAATTCAATCAGACTTGTAAGGCAAGACCTACCCTTCACAAATCCGTGCTGGCTGTCCCTAATCAAGCAGTGTCTTTCCAGATACTCAGTACCCTTTCCATTACTTTGCCTACCACCAAAGTAAGACTAACTGGCCTGTAATTCCCAGGGTTATTCCTATTCCCTTTTTTGGAGAGGGGCACAACATTCGCCACTCTCCAGTCCCCTGGCACCATCCCCATTGACAGTGAAGAAGAAAAGATCATTGCCAACGGTTCTGCAATTTCCTCTCTTGCTTCCCACATAATCCTAGGATATATCCCGTCAGGCCCGGGGGACTTGTCTATCCTCAAGTTTTTCAAAATGCCCAACACATCTTCCTTCCTAACAAGTATCTCCTCTAGCTTACCAGTCCGTTTCATACTCTCCTCTTCAACAATACGGTCCCTCTCATTTGTAAATACTGAAGAAAAGTACTCATTCAAGACCTCTCCTATCTCTTCCGACTCAATACACAGTCTCCCACTACTGTCCTTGATCGGACCTACCCTCGTTCTCGTCATTCTCCTGTTTCTCACATACGCATAAAATGCCTTGGGGTTATCCTTGATCCTACCCACCAAAGATTTTTCATGCCCTCTCTTAGCTCTCCTAATCCCTTTCTTCAGCTCCCTCCTGGCTATCCTGTATCCCTCCAACGCTCTGTCTGAACCTTGTTTCCTTAACCTTATGTAAGCCTCCTTCTTCCTCCTTACAAGACATTCAACCTCCCTCGTCAACCAAGGTTCCTCACACGACCATCTCTTTCCTGCCTGTCAGGTACATACATATCTAGGACACGTCGTATCTGTTCCTTGAAAAAGTTCCACATTTCAACGACATCCTTCCCTGACAGCCTATGCTCCCAATTTATGCTCCTCAGATCCTGTCTTGCAGCATCGTATTTATCCTTCTCCCAATTGTAAAACCTGCCCTGTTGCACGCACCTATCTCTCTCCATAACCAAGGTGAAAGTCACAGAATTGTGGTCACCATCACCAAAATGTTCACCCACTAACAAGCCCATCACTTGTCCCGGTTCATTACCGAGTACCAAATCCAATATGGCCTCCTCTTTGGTCGGACAATCTACATACTGAGTTAGAAAAGCTTCCTGGACACACTGCACAAACACCGCCCCGTCCAATCTACTTGATCTAAAGAGCTTCCAATCAATATTTGGGAAGTTGAAATCGTCCATGACTACTACCCTGTGGCTTCTGCACCTTTCCAAAATCTGTTTCCCAATCTGTTTCTCCACATCTCTGCTGCTATTGGGGGGCCTATAGTAAACACCCAACAAGGTACTACCTCCAAAAGCAGAGGCTCGGTGAATTAGCGATGGGATATGCAGAGTTATGAGGAGTGGCGGGGGGGGAACAGAGTGAACTTGATGGGCCGATTGATCTGCTTCCACACTGTAGGAAGAAAGCAGGGTTAACATTTCGAGTGCGGTGATTCTTCATCCGTTGAGCACGGGAGTGAACAGTCATCACTTGATACCATTGCTGTCATGGGAGTCCCATGTGAATCTGCTTTAAGGCAACTTTCATTAGCTCTGGGCAGACCTGAATGGTCCTCTAAGTCCCAGTGTAGCCAAGAAAGCTTCTGCCCTGTACAATCTTATCACTGTTAACCTCTAAGTCGTCTAATATTCACTCAATATTCTAACTCCACACAACTGCAAATGGGAACATGGGCGATTAAAGATATTGGTAGCTCTTATAGATTTAGTGATTTTTCTGTATGTGAAGCCCTCATGTATACAGTTATATCATAACTTGTTTCTGCTTCTTTTTGTTTTAATTTTGCATATTGCAATTTATCAAACGTCCCCCACGAAGGTCGAAACGCGGTTTTTGTTGCTACTTCCAGTGTTCTCTCCTGCTGGAAGAAACTGCTGTAACTACTGAATCTGCTGTTCCACTTTCTGTCACCTCACCCTTTAGTTAATCGGATCAAGGAACAGTACAAAGTGTCAGTGCGCATCCCGCCAGATAATGAGAAGAGCAATCTGATTCGGATCGAAGGAGAACCACAGGGGGTGCAACTGGCCAAGAAGGAACTACTGGAGATGGCGGTCAGGATGGTAATTGTAGCTCCCTATCTCGGTCTTCCCACCTTCATGATGTTGTCACTTTGTTACTGTGTTGGGGGGCGGGTTGGTTTGCACAGTAGGCTGGATGGCTGCTCTGCGGTGCAGGGTGACGCCAACAGCATGGCTTCGATTCTCGCCCCGGCTGAGGTTACCATTAAGGAAACTCCTTGTCAATGTCTCCCCTCACCCGAGGTGTGGTGACCCTCCACCCCCCAGTCTAATAAGAGAGCAACCCTGTAGTCTGGTAGGACTATGGTACCTTCATTTTTACGTTACTGTTGAGATGGCAGTGACTTGAAGTCCCCCCAGGCGTCCTGTTGCTGTGGCAAACACACTTTGCATGCATTTGGGGCCTGGAGTTATGAATAGGGATGGTAGATGCTTCAATGTTCTTCCTGTCACATAACCCACCAGGAATCACTCCTGCTTTTACCATCTGCCGTTAGAAGGGTTTCGCAGTCTGATGTCCAACCTATTTGGTTGGGTTGCCCACAAGTCTTCCTTGGCCATCAAGTCCTGACTTTGGGCGTAAGTATCTAGAGCAGGTCTTGAACCCACAAAGCTGAGGAACACCTATTTGGTTGGACGATGGTGTCAGGAGGCAGTGAGTTGAAGTTGAGTTATCTATCAGTCTAGATAGAATTAAATGGTGGGAATGAAAGGCTCAAGTTCTAAAGATAGATTGGGACTTGTATCACTTGTAGAGGTTGAGGGGTGACCTGACAGAAGTTTATAAAATCATGAGGGGTATAGATAAGGTGAATGACAAAGATCTTTTCCCTACAGTGGGGAGTTCAAAACTAGGGGGCATATTTAAAGGTGCGAGGGGAAGGATTAAAAAGGACACGAGGGGCTACATTGTTTCACATAGAGGGTGGTTTGTGTGTGGAATGAACTGATGGAGGAAGTGGTGGATGTGGGTGGAGTTGCTACATTTAACAGACATCTGGATAAGAGAGGATTAAGGGATATGGGTCAAATGCAGGGAAGTGGGGCTAGTTTAGTTTGGGAACATGGTCAGCCTGGACTGGTTGGACCAAAAGGTCTGTTTCCATGCTGTACGAATCTATAAAGGATCACAGGCTTGAATAGGTTTCTCCAGTCCCTGAGGCTTCTATGATTTGCAACAATAAATAGGTTAGATAGCAATGACAATGAGTCAGCTGCTTGTTCATTAGTCTCCAGGGGAGATCTGTGGGGTGAATACTTTGGCTAACCACACCCTTTATACGTGAAGTGTTACAGGTGATCTGATATTGCCTTTCAAAATGGAGAGTACCGTTGGTGCTGATGTTACTGGATCAGTAATCCAAAGGCTTTGGAGACATGCGTTCAAATCTCACAATTTAAATTCAGCTTGACTAGGAGCCAGGGCGATATCTTTGGACAAGTAATCAGAAACCCCCAGGTTCATTCTGTGGGGTCACCAGTTCAAACCCCACCACGACAACCGGTGACATTTCAGTCCGGTTCATAAGTCTGGGAAAGAAAACTGCTTGCAGTAATGATGCCCAAGATGCAGTCGCTGACTATTGCAAATGACCTTTCGGAAGAAGAACCTTCCCACCCCTACCTGGGTCTGGCCGCACATGTGACTTCCCTGTGCAGTGATCCAGAATACCTCTCAGTAGGGACATGCAACAGTTATGGCTCTGCCAACAAAGCTCACATCTCATGAAAGAATAAAGAATTTTTTTAAATTAAATAAATTGGGAATTAAGACTTGGTCTGAGCAGTGGAGCTACCAGATTGTCAGAGGTATCCATCCGGTACATTAGTATCAGAGAGTCATACAGCACGGAAACAGACCCTTCGGTCCAACCTGTCCATGTCGAACGTAATCCCAAACTAAAGTCCCACCTGCCTGCACTTGGCCCATACCCCACATGATCCACATTTGAGGTGGCATAGTGGCTCAGTGGTTAACACTGCTGCCTCATAGCACCAGGGACCAGGGTTCAATTCCTGCCTCTGTGTGGAGTTTACGCATTCTCCCCGTGTCTGCGTAGGTTTCCTCCAGGTGCTCCAATTTCCTCCCACAATTCAAAGACGTGCAGGTCAAGTGAATTGGCTGTGCTAAATTGACCGTGGTGTTAGGTGCATTAGTCAGGGGTAAATATAGTGTCTGGGTGGGTTGCTCTTTGGAGGGTTGGTGTGGACTTGTCGAACCAAAGGGCTTATTTCCATACTGTAGGGAATCTAACCTAATAAATCCCTCCAACTCTTCCTGTTCATGTACAAAGTCCTTTATCTGCTGTCCTCCCCTGGTCTGGCCTACATGTGACTCCAGACCTCTGAAGTGGCCACTCAGTTGTGTTCAAAAAGCGGCTCACCACCACCTCGAGAGACATTAACGCTGTGCTGGCCCTCGTCCCCAAGAGTTGAATCAAAACCAGTCACCTGAGCCGTCTGAGAGTGCCAAAGGCTGTTTGCAGCTTTTATGTGGTGGTGCGTTTCCAGTGTATGTTTTCCTTTCTCTGTCGCTGTCAGGAGAACGAACGGACCAAGGACTTGATCATTGAGCAGCGTTTACACCGATCCATCATCGGCCAGAAGGGGGAGAAGATCAAAGAAGTTCGCGACAAATTCCCTGAGGTAAAAGCAATCTTCCACTACCCACCTACCCACCCACCACCCGCGGAGACGTAGGCGGCAAAAAAGGAGTCCGCTCGGCCCGTTAGGTCTTTGCGCGAGCTTCCCAATTAGTCCCTCACTCTCTGATTTTTCCCCATAGCCTTGAAAATGTTTTCTTTTCAAATTCTTACCCATTTCCTCTTTTGATAGTTGCTGTTAAATCAGCTTCCGCACCCCGTGGTGAAAACCTGAGCATCTCGCTGTATTAAAAAAATGCTTTCCACAACTCTCCTTGGTTCCTTCAGCAATTATTTTATAATGCCTTCTTGTCACCCAGTCAGTGGAAAGCATTTCTGTCTGTCAAACGCTTTCAAAGCCCTTTCTTGTTTTGAACACCTCTGTCACATCTCCTTTGATCTTCTGTATTTTAAAGTGAGCAATCCCAGCTTCTCAGTTTCTCTGAGTAGGTTAGAGTCACATTTACTGACTGACACAATTCATGTGGGCTAGGCTTGTATTAGATAGCTTGAGTGTACTGTAGTTGGCTGAGGGCTGATTTAACTGAGGTGTTGAAGATATTTAAACAGTTTAATATGGCCAGTTGAGAGGAAACGAGGGAATCACAGTAGGAGCTTAGAATTGGAGCCAGGCGGGTTCGGAGTGATGCTGAGAGTCACTTGTTCAAGCAGAGCAGAAGGGAAATCTGAATCGCAAACTGTCTCAACCACGATGGCTCAATGGTTAGCTCTGCTGCCTCACATTGCTAGGGACCCGGGTTCCAGCCTCAGGCGACTGTCTGTGTTGAGTTCACACATTGTCACTGTGTCTGTGTGGGTTTCCTCTGGGTGCTCTGGTTTCCCCCCAACAGTCCAAAGATGCGCAGATTAGGGTGGATTGGCCATGGGAAATTGCTCCGTTGTGTCCAGGGATGTGCAGGCTAGATGGGTTAGCCAGGGGAATTGTGTGGTTACATCGATAGGATACGGGGGGTTGTGTCTGGGTGGGATGCTCTTTAGAGGGTTGCTGTAGATTCGATGGGCTGAATGGCCTGCTTCACACTGGAGGCATTCTATGAAAACCATGATATACTTTAATTGCAGAACTTGCTTAAGAGGCTGAATGTTTTTTTTTCCCTGGTCCTAATGTTAACAGGCTTCAGGAGCTGAATAGTCTCATCCTGATGTTAAGTTTGAGGCACTGAATAACATCCCTGTTTCTATGTAATATACTGAAGGCATCCTCCTTTTCCTGTGTAGCAGACTGGAATGGTTGAATGACCTATTATTGAGTAACAGGAAATTGCCTCCTCTACTCCGAATGAACAGGCTAGATGGGCTGCATGGTCTTTCCAGTTCCTGTGTAACAGGCTAGATGGTCTGAATGGTCTCCTCCTGTATCTCTATAACAGGTCTCTCCTGTCCCCGTGTAACAGGCTAGATCGGCTGAATGGTCTCCTCCTGTCCCTGTGTAACAGGCTAGATCGGCTGAATGGTCTCCTCCTGTCCCTGTGTAACAGGCTAGATCGGCTGAATGGTCTCCTCCTGTCCCTGTGTAACAGGCTAGATGGGCTGAATGGTCTCCTCCTGTCCCTGTGTAACAGGCTAGATGGGCTGAATGGTCTCTCCTGTCCCTGTGTAACAGGCTAGATGGGCTGAATGGTCTCCTGTCCCTGTGTAACAGGCTGGATGGGTTGAATGGTCTCTCTTGTCCCTGTGTAACAGGCTAGATGGGCTGAATGGTCTCCTTCTGTTCCTGTGTAATAGGCTGGATGGGCTGAATGGTCTCCTGTTCCTGTGTAACAGGCTGGATGGGCTGAATGGTCTCCTCCTGTCCATGTGTAACAGGCTAGATGGGCTGAATGGTCTCTTGTCTCTGTGTAACAGACTAGATGGGCTGAATGGACTCCTCCTGTCCCTGTGTAACAGGCTAGATGGGCTGAATGGTCTCCTCCTGTCCCTCTAAAACAGGCTAGTTGGGCTGAATAGTCTCCTCCTGTCCCTGTATAACAGACTAGATGGGCTGAATGGTCTCCTCCTGTCCCTGTGTAACAGGCTAGATGGGCTGAATGGTCTCCCCCTGTCCCTGTATAACAGGCTAGATGGTCTGAATGGTCTCCTCCTGTCCCTGTGTAACAGGCTAGATGGGCTGAATGGTCTGCTTTTCCTGTGTAACAGGCGGAAGGGATGAGTGGCCATTTCATTCCAATTTTCCCATGTTGACTGTTTCCAGAGTAACTAACCATTCTGGTTTCCTAAGCCTTCAAAGAAAATTGTAGCTTTTTTCTCAATCTAGGTAATCATCAACTTCCCAGATCCTGTGCAGAAAAGTGACATTGTCCAGCTGCGCGGCCCCAAGACCGAGGTGGAGAAATGTGGGAAGTTTCTGCAGAAAGTCATCGCTGACTTGGTAAGTGATGGTGGCAGTCCGGCCTGCTCAGTTCCCTGGTGCATATTACTGTGGTACCTGGTACAATTGATTGGCACTCCTGGGCAGACTTAAACTGGTGTCTTTATACAGAACCCTTTGGGTTTTTCTTGCAATCTAGTGCCCGCTATCATAATCCTTACACTTCTCCCCTCCCATCCCTTCTCAGGCTGGTTGTGTAGAAAGGCCCTGAAATCCTGCTTGCATCCAGTGCTTCTGACACTTGAAAAGTAATGTACTCATGGACGCTTCCCACAACAAAGCAGTGGAGTACATGAAGTTTTGTAGACAGTTTATTAACATTCATATGTTACAGATGACTATATAATATGTTAGGATACGGGGTGAACCCTTCTGCTAATTTAAGCCAGCAACACAGAAAAGATTCACCCCGTGCTGTAATCTGTTAAAATTCGAGAGGGAAAGAATCATCCCCAAAAGTCATTATGTAAAGTAACAATTAACAACTTTATTTTTAAAAGTCTAACAGAGAATAATTAACTAACAACTATTTATAACTCCTTTCTCTCGGAGCATAATTAGGGCTCAGCTTTGATACTCAGTGAAGCGACCATGCATGGGAACTCACAACAGAGACGGAGAAATGAGCAGGGTGGGGATAGGGCCAGATGTCTCCTGAATCTTGTTCCTGGTGTGGAATCACAGTCTTGGGGGAGGAGAAGGGATGAATCCTGCAACCCCATTCACATAGAGTCCATCCAGTCCATACTGACCAAGTTTCCCGAATTAAAATTATCCCATTTGTCTCCATTTGGCCCATATCCCTCTAAACTTTTCCTATTCATGATGTGAAGGTGCCGGTGTTGGACTGGCATGGACAAAGTTAAAAATCATACAAGCCCAGGTTATAGTCCAACAGATTTATTTGTAAGTACAAGCTTTCGAAGTGCTGCTCTGTCATCAGGTAGCTAGTGGTGTCCTGTGATCTTGCCCCACTAGTTACCTGACAAAGGAGCGATGCTCCAAAACCTTGTACTTCCAAATAAACCTTTGGACTATAACCTGGTATTGTGTGATTTTTAAAATTAGATTAGATTCCCGACAGTATGGAAACAGGCCCTTCAGCCCAGCAAGTCCACACCAACCCTTCGAAGAGTAACCCACCCAGATCCATTCCCCCACCCTATATTTACCCCTGACTATTGCACTAACACTATGGGGCAATTTAGCACAGCCAATCCACCCTAATCTACACACCTTTGGACTGTGGGAGGAAACCAGAGCACCCGGAGGAAACCCACGCAGACACAGGGAGAATGTGCAGACTCCACACAGACAGTTGACCGAGGCTGGAATCAAACCTGGGTCCCTAGTGCTGTGAGGCAGCAGTGCTAACAACTGAGCCACTGTGCCACCCTATTTCCTGTCCATGTAACTGTCCAAATGTTTTTCACGTGTTGTAACTGTACCTGCATCTACCACTTCCTGTGGCAGTTCATTCCATAACATGAACCACCTTTGCCCCTCAGGTCCCTTTTAAAGCTTATATTTCTGCGACTCGCTTTGTGTCACAGCCCACAGTTTGGGAGCCACTAGGCTGTATGTTTCCTGGGAACTCTCTGGGAATTATGGAAGCGAAAAACCAGGAAGATTATGTTACCTTTGTGTCAAACCTTGGGTTGGCTCTCACTGGGAAAACTGTGTGCAGCAATGCTTTTCATTTGCAAAAACCGTCTGGAGGCAGTGGGAGGTGCAACACTGATTCACAAGAAGGATAGCAGAATGCAGAAGGTGCAGTTATCAGGGAAATCTGAATGGGCTGTGGCTTTTTTCCCATCAAGCTTCTTAACACCACATAAACTAAGAGCAAAATATTACAGATATGAAAGCTACAGTTGCAACATTTGAAACACATCAGACTGTGAAGGATTTAGAGGGATACGGGCCAAATGGGACTAGATTAATTTAGGATATCTAGTCGGCATGGACAAGTTAGACCAAAGGGTCTGTTTCTGTACTGTATGCTGTAGAATACTGGAAATACTCAGAAGATTGGGAGTCTTTGATTTGATTTATTATGTCACATGTACCTCAGTACAGTGAAAAGTTTTGTTTTGCATGCAGTAAGGCAGCTCATACCGTACATAATGCATTACGGTAATAGGACAGAGCAAGTAATACTATGTTCCAGCTGCAGAGAAGGTGCTCAAAGAGCGAGGTCAACATTAAATTTGAAATTTGAGAGGTCCATCCAGAATCTGATAGCAGCGGGATAGAAACTGTTCTTTAGCCTGTTTAAGCTTTTAATGTGTTTAAGCTTTTGTATTTTCTGCCCAATGGAAGAGGTTGGAAGAGATCATAACGGGGTGGGGGGGTCTTTGATGATGTTGGCTGCCTACCTGAGGCAGCGGAATGTACAGATGGAGTCAATAGATGGAAGGTTGGCTTGTGTGAGCTCTGTTCATGGCTCTCTGTAGTTTCTTACAGACTTGGGCAGAGCAGTTGCCGTACAATTCTGAGGACAGAAACAGAATGAATATTTCTGTCCTGATGAGAGGTCCCCAACCTGAATGATCAACTTTATTTCTATCTCTCTGTCTCTCCCTGTAGTGTGAGCGCTTCTGAAAGTGCATCTCAAACAGTGTCATTCCCCACCTTGAATAGAAGTTCACCTTCTGAGCCATTTTTCTTTTCTCTTGATCTTTGCCACCCCCAGATTGAGAACAGCTACTCAGTCTCCATCCCCATCTTCAAGCAGTTCCACAAGAACATAATCGGCAAAGGAGGAGCCAACATCAAAAAGGTACAAACCTGAGAGAGGGGTGCGCCGGGTTTCTCCTGGGGGCTGACTGGATTGCTGTGCAGAGAGCTAGCATGGCCTCAATAGGCCGAATCGTCTCTTTTGGTACTGTCAATGACTCGATGACCTGTAGGCTTTTATTCACAGGTATACAAAGTGAATGTATACACCTCCCAGCCCAACAATCAATTTTGGGCTGTTCCCATGCATAGGAGCTCAGTGGACCCCTGGTTAATGCCCATCATCTGAATATAATTAACATCTAAATTCACCACGCAGGCTGCAGTATTCAGACAAAAGATCTGAGAGTCCCCCCATTGAGTGCAACTAAGGATGGGGAATAAATAGAACCCCGACAGTGTGGAAGCCAACCATTCAGCCCATCAAGTCAGCACCAACCCTCTGAGGGACATTCCACCGAGACCCACTCCTTCCCTATAACCCTGCATTTCCCATGGCTAATCCAACTAGCCTGCGCAATACAGGACACTATGGGCAATTTAGCATGGCCGATCCACCTAACCTCCACAACATGGGATACGACAGGGCAATTTAGCATGGCCGATCCACCTAACCTCCACATCTTTGGACTGTGGAGCACCCGGAAGCAACATACGCAGACACGGGGAGAACAAGCAAACTCCACACAGATGTGTCACCCGAAGGTGGAATCGAACCCAGGTCCCTGGTGCTGCAGGGCCAACCGCTGAGCCACCGTGCCACCCCACGTTCAATCAAGAACAGAAGTTGCTGGCAAAACTCAGCAGGTCTGGCAACATCTGTGGAGTGAATGCAGAGTTAACCTTTCAAATCCGGCAAGCCTTCTTCAGTTCAGTTTTCCCAGCAATTTCTGATTTAGTTTCTGATTTCCAGCATCCACAGTTCTTTGGGTTTTACTTTGTCTGGGAATGCGCTCGTTTGGTAATGTTTTTCTTCTGAGAGAAGAAATTAACGTAGGGTGGGTTATTTGCCTCATGCCTTCCCTACCCGAGGGGCAGTGAAGTTTTTTGAAATGCTGCACCTGGCCTTTACACAGGCCGGAGACGAATCCTGTTTCGTGGTCTGTGCAGCTCCAATTACTCAACCCCCATTGATTCGTTCCTAAAGCCACCGAGTTGTGTTTTCTCTCTTTTGAATCTCTCACGTTAGCAGAAGAAGAGAAAAACAGAAGCTGTGATGGAAAATATTTGCTTTCTAGAGAGTAGAACTAAAAAAAAAATCCAGCCCCTTGAGGATTGAAAAGAGTTGTTTTGATATGTTTAAGGGAAAGCTCTGTAAGATTATGCTAAGAATGCTCGAGACAAAAAAAAACGCAGATGTGGGAATCCAAGCAGGAGGCTGGGAGGACACAGCAAGGCAGGCAGCATCAGGAGGTGGAGAACCTGAGAGGGGTGTGCTGGGTTTCGGGTGGACAGGGTTACAGCCGAAACGTCGGCTTCTCCACCTACTGATGCTGCCTGACTTGTTGTGTTCTCCCACCCTCCTACTTGTCTACCTTTGATGCTCCTATGCTAAGAATGTGACGACAGGGTGAGATTGATGAACGATGGACAGAGGCTCGTGAGTTGAACCGAGCATTTTCCACTGTAGCTATGGAGCATTTGAGTTATTCTGGTACCAGTGACTAGACTCAACCAATCTTAACTGGGCAGAAGTGGGTACTGGAGAAGCAGGTGCTGGAGATTAGAGTCAAGATTAGAATGGCGCTGGAAAAGCACAGC
This sequence comes from Chiloscyllium plagiosum, assembly GCF_037043375.1. Taxonomy (NCBI): domain Eukaryota; kingdom Metazoa; phylum Chordata; class Chondrichthyes; order Orectolobiformes; family Hemiscylliidae; genus Chiloscyllium; species Chiloscyllium plagiosum. Next base: position 11,006,007 of record NW_028270182.1, read on the forward strand.
AGGTCAGGCAGCATCCGAGGATCTGGAAAGTCAACATTTCGGCCAAAAGCCCTTCATCTGCAGTACCCACTTCTGCCTGGGATTTTAACCTCACTGCGAATCCTCTTCCAAGGATGGCGAAAGTGAGAACCGCAGATGCTGGAGATCAGAGTCTAGAGTAGAGTTGTCCTGGAAAAGCACAACAGGTCAGGCAGCATCTGAGGAGCAGGAAAATCGACGTTTCGGGCAAAAGTGCTTCATCAGGAATAAGGCTGGGAGCCTCCAGGGTGGAAAGATAAATGGGAGGGGGGGTGGGGCTGGAGAGAAGGTAGCTAAGAATACAATAGCTGGATGGAGGTGGGGGTAAAGGTGATAGGTCAGAGAGGAGGGTGGAGCGGATAGGTGAGAAGGAAGATTGACAGGTGGGACAGGTCATGGGGGCGGTGCTGAGCTGGAAGGTTGGAACTGGGGTAAGGTGGGGGGAGGGGAAATGAGGAAACTGGTGAAGTCCACATTGATGCCCTGGGGTTGAAGTGTTCTGGGGCAGAAGATGAGGTGTTCTTCTTCCAGGTGTCGGGTGGTATGGGAGTGGCGGTGGAGGCGGCCCAGGACCTGCATGTTCTCGGCAGGGTTGGCGGGGGGGGGGGGGGGGGAGTTGAAATGTTTGGCCATGGGGCGGCGGGGTTGATTGGTGTGGGTCCTTGAAGAGGTTCTCCTTGTCTCTTTACAACAATCTTACCTGGGCCTTTGCAGAAAAAGATTCTGATGTTGGCATGCAGGTGAGGGTAGGGGGGGGGGGGGGGGCAGTGCGCCAGGCACCGTGGCACTCCCCATTCGGTGAATGGTTCTGGCATTATCAGGGAGGAGAAAGTGAGGACTGCAGATGCTGGAGATCAGTGTCGAGAGTGTGGTGCTGGAAAAGCACAGCAGGTCAAAAATTCCTGATGAAGGGTTTATGCCTGAAACGTCGATTTTCCTGCTCCTCGGATGCTGCCTGACCTGCTGTGCTTTTCCAACACCACACTCTCTATACTGGCATTATTATCAGATTATGTTCAAGACAGAGATCAATAGATTTCCAAATATTGAAAGTGTCAAGGGAGAGTGTAGGAAGAGGGTGTTCAAGTAGAAGACTAGCCATGATTTTTTGTTTTATATAGAATCCCTACAGTGTGGAAGCAGGCCATCCAGCCCATCGAGTCAACACCGCCCCTCCAGACCCCTACCCAATATTCCTCATGGCTAATCCACCTAGCCTGCACATTTCTGGACACCATAGTATGGTCAATCCACTCTAGCCTGCACACCTTTGGAACTGTGGGAGGAAACCGGAGCAAACTCACACAGACACAGGGAAGAACATGCAAGCTCTGCACAAGGCAGTCGCCCGAGAGTGGAATCGAACCCAGGTCCCTGGTGCCATGAGGCAGCAGTGCTTACCACTGAGCCACCGTAGTTGGGAGAATTTGTGATTCAGATCTCCCTTTCCCTGTGTCTGAACAAGTGATTCCCGCCATCACCCTGAAACCTGATGCATGTTGGAGTAGAGTCAATGGGATCAATGGCCTATTGCTACTCACGGTTTCAATATAAGGGATCGCCCATTTAAGATAAGGAGTAATTTTTTTCTCAGAGGTTTGTGTGTCTTTGCAGCTCTCACCCTCAAAAAGTGATGGAAGAGAGTCTTTAAAGCAAGGCAGGATATATACTTGATCAGCAAGGAGGCAAGAGGTTATCAGAGTAAGCTGGGAATGTACAGTTGAGGTAACAATCAGACCAGCCATGATCTTATTGAATTGCCGAGCAATTGAGAGGCCAAGTGACTTGCTCTTGTTCCTAATTCCTAACCCATCCTGGTTTCATCCATCAAGCAATACAGTGCTATCTGCCCCAACAAAGTTCAGCCTGCCCAGCATTGTAAACATTTGCAAGGATTTTGCCTTCGTGTTGTCTGGGAGTTCACGGGTTGGATGTTGTGCAGGTGTTGCAATCCCATCCTCGCACCTAACCACCACACCCGGCTCAAATTCCAGGGAGGAGCTTGTCCCTACCCCTAACCCTGCAAGATCTTCACTACTTTCCCGGGAACAAGTCCGTCATTAGACAGTGCGAGTGAGCCAGTGAGATAGCAGGAAGGCTTGTAGCTCCAGTGGCGCCAGGTGGGAATGGTGGCCACTGCTGGAACTGCAGTCAAGTGGGCCCAATCAGAGGAATATCACTGGGACCAGGTTGGCAGGTCCCAGGGTGGGGTAATGCTGAGTTCAACAAGGTCAAAGTGGGATGTACGTGGAGGGGAGCATTCCTCCATTGGTGCTCCAGGGAGTCCACAAAGGGGGTGCCTTTGCCTCTGCACTTGCTTAACCCCAACCCCAGTTAGAGCATCTCACATTGTGTGGCACACAGGTTAAACCGGGGAATGGGACTGATGACATTGCTCTGCAGAGAATCGATGGGCCAAATAGCCTCCTTTTTCCTTTCACATACTTCCGTGTGAGTCTGAAAGACTTCACTTCCTCTCATGCTTCGTCTCCTCTCAGCTCCCCTTTGCTATGCCCTGTTACTGATTGAATCTCCCACACCTCGGTGACCATAATAAACGGTGTGAGCGTTACTTGGTCTTTATTGCAAGAGGATGGAGTATAAAAGTGCTGATGCTGCAACCGTACAGTGTCGTGTATTGGTGAGAATACACTGGAGTATTGTGGACATTTTTGGTCTCCTCACTCGAGAAGTTCCTTATCCCTGGGCTGATACCTCAGAAAAAGATTTGTCTTAAGAGAAAAACCTGAGCACATTTGACCCGTACTTATTTGAAGAGCAGGAGGAGATCATATTGAAACATGGAAAGTTCTGAGGGGGCTTGACAGGGTAAATGCTGAGAAAATGTTTAGAGTTGAGAACCAGGTAACACAGTTTCAAAATAACGAGTCTCCCATTTAAGACAGAGTTAGGAACCAATGGCATCTTTGTGAGGTTGTTATGTGTGGATTCCCGATCCCGTAGAGTTGAGCAGGCTTAGCTGAGTTCGATCGATTATTAGATTAGATGAGATTCCCTACAGTGTGGAAACAGGACCTTCGGCCCAACCAGTCTGCACTGACCCTCTGAAGAGTAGCCTACCCAGACCCATTTCCCTCTAACTAAGGCACCGAACACTATGGGCAATGTAGCACGGCAGATTCACCCTGACCTGCAATTATTTTGACTGTGGGAGGAAACCGGAGCTCCCGGAGGAAACCCACGCAGACGCAGGGAGAATGTGCAAACTCCACACTGATGGACAAGCAAGTCAGAGGTTATGGGCGTGGGTGGCAGGCAGGAAAAGTGGATCGGTGCAGCAGGTTCGATGGGCTGAATGATCTCATGATCTTATTGAATCGGTGCAGCAGGTTCAATGGGCTGAATGGCCTCATCCCTGCTCCTATTTCTGAAGCTCTTAGGATTTCCTCTGACTCTGCTATTCTTTCCCAGATCCGTGAAGAAACAAACACCAAGATCGACCTCCCAACAGAGAACAGCAACTCCGAAGTGATCCTCATCACGGGGAAGAAAGCGAATTGTGAAGCTGCCCGGGATCGGATCCTGGCCATTCAGCGCGAGCTGGTACATCAGACCAGGAGCATCCCTGTCCACTGCAGCAGCTTCACAACCTGTTTTCTTTCTGAAGGCTTGGAATGTATATTGCAGGATATTGGCAAGCACACACACACACACACACACACACACACAGGAAGCGTTGGGAGTGGTAGCTCAAGCAGTTGGAGAAGGCTTGAAAGAGCAGGGAACAGAGCTGTAAGCTTTCAGGCAGTGACAGGTCAGAAGCAAAGAGCTCCGATGGTGGTAGAGTTGATGAAGGGTGAAGGTCAAAGATAGAGAACCAAAGGACCATGAGAAAGAGCACTGGGGCACAGTACTGGTGGGGACAGCTCTGTCACTGTATAACACTGGGGCACAATACTGGTGGGGACAGCTCTGTCACTGTATAACACTGGGGTACAGTACTGGTGGAGACAGCTCTGTCACTGTAACACTGGGGTACAGTACTGGTGGGGACAGGTCTGTCACTGTATAATACTGGGGTACAGTACTGGTGGGGACAGGTCTGTCACTGTATAACACTGGGGCACAGTACTGGTGGGGACTGGTCTGTCACTGTATAACACGGGTACTGTACTGGTGGGGACAGGTCTGTCACTGTATAATACTGGGGTACAGTACTGGTGGGGACAGGTCTGTCACTGTATAACACTGGGGTACAGTACTGGTGGGGACTGGTCTGTCACTGTATAATACTGGGGTACAGTACTGGTGGGGACAGGTCTGTCACTGTATAACACTGGGGTACAGTACTGGTGGGGACTGGTCTGTCACTGTATAATACTGGGGTACAGTACTGGTGGAGACAGGTCTGTCACTGTATAACACTGGGGTACAGTACTGGTGGAGACAGGTCTGTCACTGTATAATACTGGGGTACAGTACTGGTGGGGACAGGTCTGTCACTGTATAACACGGGTACTGTACTGGTGGGGACAGCTCTGTCACTGCATAATATTGGGGTACAGTACTGGTGGGGACAGGTCTGTCACTGTATAACACTGGGGTACAGTACTGGTGGGGACAGGTATGTCACTGTATAACATGGGTACAGTACTGGTGGGGACAGGTCTGTCACTGTATAACACTGGGGTACAGTACTGGTGGGGACAGGTCTGTCACTGTATAACACTGGGGTACAGTACTGGTGGGGACAGGTCTGTCACTGTATAACACGGGTACTGTACTGGTGGGGACAGGTCTGTCACTGTATAATACTGGGGTACAGTACTGGTGGGGACAGGTCTGTCACTGTATAACACTGGGGTACAGTACTGGTGGGGACTGGTCTGTCACTGTATAATACTGGGGTACAGTACTGGTGGGGACAGGTCTGTCACTGTATAACACTGGGGTACAGTACTGGTGGGGACTGGTCTGTCACTGTATAATACTGGGGTACAGTACTGGTGGAGACAGGTCTGTCACTGTATAACACTGGGGTACAGTACTGGTGGAGACAGGTCTGTCACTGTATAATACTGGGGTACAGTACTGGTGGGGACAGGTCTGTCACTGTATAACACGGGTACTGTACTGGTGGGGACAGCTCTGTCACTGCATAATACTGGGGTACAGTACTGGTGGGGACAGGTCTGTCACTGTATAACACTGGGGTACAGTACTGGTGGGGACAGGTATGTCACTGTATAACATGGGTACAGTACTGGTGGGGACAGGTCTGTCACTGTATAACACTGGGGTACAGTACTGGTGGGGACAGGTCTGTCACTGTATAACACTGGGGTACAGTACTGGTGGGGACAGGTCTGTCACTGTATAACACGGGCACAGTACTGGTGGGGACAGGTCTGTCACTGTATAACACTGGGGTACAGTACTGGTGGGGACATGTCAGTGACTGTATAACACTGGGGCACATACCGGTGGGGACAGCTCTGTCACTGAAGACCACTGGGGTACAGTACTGGTGGGGACAGGTCTGTCACTATATAAGACTGGAGTATAGTACTGGTGGGGACAGCTCTGTCACTGTATAACACTGGGGTACAGTACTGGTGGGGACAGGTCTGTCAGCGTATAGCACTGGGGTACAGTACTGGTGGGGACAGGTCTGTCACTGTATAACACTGTGGTACAGTACTGGTGGGGACTGCTCTGTCACTGTATAACACTGGGGTACAGTACTGGTGGGGACAGGTCTGTCACTGTCTAACACTGGGGTACAGTACTGGTGGGGACAGGTCTGTAACTATGTAACACTGGCATACAGTACTGGTGGGGACAGGTCTGTCACTGTATAACACGGGTACATTACTGGTGGGGACAGCTCTGTCACTGTATAACACTGTAGTACAGAACTGGTAGGAACAGGTCTGTGACTGTGTAACACTGGGTTACAGTACTGGTGGGGACAGGTCTGTGACTGTGTAACACTGGGGTACATTACTGGTGGGGACAGGTCTGTCACTGTATAACACGAGTGTACAGAACTGGTGGGAACAGGTCTGTGACTGTGTAACACAGGCATACAGTATTGGTTGGAACAGGTTTGTCACTGTATAATACTGGGGTACAGTACTGGTGGAGACAGGTCTGTCACTACATAACACTGGGGTACAGTACTGGTGGGGACAGGTCTGTCACTGTATAACACTGGGTTACAGTACTGGTGGGGACAGGTCTGTGACTGTGTAACACTGGGTTACAGTACTGGTGGGGACAGGTCTGTGACTGTGTAACACTGGGTTACAGTACTGGTGGGGACAGGTCTCGGTCAAATCCAACGAACTCAGTACCGCCTTCCTAACCTGCAATCTTCTTCCTGACCTCTCCGCCCCCACCCCAGTCTGACCTATCACCCTCACCTTGACCTCTTTCCCCCTATCGCATTTCCGATGCCCCTACACCACGTCCCTCCTCCCTACCTTTTATCTTAGCCTACTGGACACACTTTCCTCATTCTTGAAGAAGGGCTTATGACCGAAACGTCGATTCTCCTGTTCACTGGATGCTGCCTGACCTGCTGCGCTTTTCCAGCAACACATTTTCAGCTACAGTACTGGTGGGGAGATGTCTGTCACTATATAACACTGGGATACAGTACTGGTGTGGACAGGTCTTTCACTGTATAACAGTGGGTTACAGTTTCGATAGGGACAGGTCTGTTGATATATAATGCTAGGGTACAGTCTGGTGGGAACAGGTCAGTCACTGCATAAGACGGAGGTACAGTACTGGCAGGGACAGATGTGTCACTGTCTAACACTGGGGTACAGTACTGATGGGGACAGGTGTGTCATTGTATAACACTGGGGTACAGTACTGGTGGGGCAGGTCTGTCAGTGTATAACACTGGGGTACAGTACTGGTGGGGACAGGTCTGTCACTGTCTAACACTGGGATACAGTACTGGTGGGGGCAGGTATGTCACTGTCTAACACTGGGGTACAGTACTGGTGGGGACATGTCTCCCTGTATAACACTGGGATACAGTACTGGTGGGGACAGGTCTGTCACTGTCTAACACTGGGATACAGTACTGGTGGGGGCAGGTATGTCACTGTCTAACACTGGGGTACAGTACTGGTGGGGACATGTCTCCCTGTATAACACTGGGGTACAGTACTGGTGGGGACAGGTCTGTCACTGTCTAACACTGGGGTACAGTACTGGTGGGGACATGTCTGTCACTGTATAATACTGGGGCACAGTACTGGTGGGAACACGTCTGTCACTGTATAACACGGGTACAGTACTGGTGGGGACATGTCTGTCAAGGTATACCACTGGGATACAGTACTGGTGTGGACAGGTCTGTCACTGTATAACACTGGGGTACAGTACTGGTGGGGACAGGTCTGTCACTGTATAACACTGGGGTACAGTACTGGTGGGGACATGTCTGTCACGGTATAACACTGGGGTACAGTACTGGTGTGGACAGGTCTGTCCCTGTATTATACTGCGGTACTGTACTGGTGGGGCCGGGCTGTCCCGAAATAACACTGAGGTGCAGTACTGGTGGGGACACGTCTGTCACTGTATAACACTGGCGTACATTAATGGTGGGGACAGGTCTATCACTGTATAACACTAGGGTACAGTACTGGTGGGGACAGGTCTGTCCCGAAATAACACTGAGGTGCAGTACTGGTGGGGACACGTCTGTCACTGTATAACACTGGTGCCAATACTGGTGGGGCCAGATGTGTTACTTATTAAAACTGGGGCACAGTACTGGTGGGAACAGGTCTATCGCTGTATAACACTGGGGTACAGTACGGGTGGGGACGGGTCTGTCACTGTATAAGACTGGGGTACAGTACTGGTGGGTACAGGTCTGTCACTGTATGACACTGGGGTACAGTACTGTTGGGAACAGGTCTGTCACTGTATAACACTGGGGTACAGTACTGGTGGGGACAGCTCTGTCACTGTATAACACTGGCATACAGTACTGGTGGGAACAGGTCTGCCACTATATAACACTGGGGTACAGTACTGGTGGGGACAGGTCTGTCAGTGTAAAACACTGTGGTACAGTACTGGTGGGGACAGGTCTGTCACTGTATAACACTGGTGTATAGTACTGGTGGGGACAGGTCTGTCACTATAACACTGGGTACAGTAATGATAGGGACCGGTCTGTCACTGTATAATACTGGGGTACAGTACTGGTGGAGACACGTCTGTCACTGTATAACACAAGGGTACAGTGCTGGTGGGGACAGGTCTGTCACTGTATAACACAAGGGTACAGTGCTGGTGGGGACAGGTCTGTCACTGTATAACACTGGGGCACAGTACTGGTGGGACTGGTCTGTCACTGTATAACACTGGGGCACAGTACTGGTGGGACTGGTCTGTCACTGTATAACACTGGTGTGCAGAACTGGTGGGAACAGGTCTGCCACTGTATAACACTGGGGTACAGTACTGATAGGGACAGGTCTGTCACTGTATAACACTGGGGTACAGTACTGATAGGGACAGGTCTGTCACTGTACAATACTGGCATACAGTACTGGGAGTGACATGTCTGTCACTGTATAACACTGAGGTACAGTACTGGCAGGGACAGGTCTGTCACTGTATAACACTGGGGTACAGTACTGGTGGGGACAGCTCTGTCACTGTATAACACTGGCATACAGTACTGGTGGGAACAGGTCTGCCACTATATAACACTGGGGTACAGTACTGGTGGGGACAGGTCTGTCAGTGTAAAACATTGTGGTACAGTACTGGTGGGGGCAGGTCTGTCACTGTATAACACTGGTGTATAGTACTGGTGGGGACAGGTCTGTCACTATAACACTGGGTACAGTAATGATAGGGACCGGTCTGTCACTGTATAATACTGGGGTACAGTACTGGTGGAGACAGGTCTGTCACTATATAACACTGGGGTACAGTACTGGTGGGGACAGGTCTGTCACTGTATAACACTGGGGTACTGTACTGGTGGGGCAGGGCAGTGACTGTGTAACACTAGCGTACATTACTGGTGGGGACACGTCTGTCACTGTATAACACAAGGTTACAGTACTGGTGGGAACAGGTCTGTCACTGTATAACACTGGGGTACAGTACTGGTGGGGATGGGTCTGTCACTGTATAAGACTGTGGTACAGTACTACTGGGGACAGGTCTAAAACTGTATAACACTGTGGTACAGTACTGGTGGGAACAGGTCTGTCACTATATAACACTGGGGTACACTACTGGTGGGGACAGCTCTGTCATTGTATAACACTGGGGTACAGTACTGGTGAGGACAGGTCTCTCACTGTATAACACTCGTGTACAGAACTGGTGGGAACAGCTCTGTCACTGTATAACACTGGGTACTGTACTGGTAGGGACAGGTCTGTCACTGTATAACACTGGGGTACTGTACTGGTGCGGACAGGTCTGTCACTGTATAACACTGGGGTACAGTACTGGTGGGGACTGGTCTGTCACTGTTTAACACTGGAGTACAGTACTGGTGGGGACAGCTCTGTGACTGTGTAACACTGGGGTACAGTAGGGGTTGGGACAGGTCTGTCAATGTATAACACTGGGGTACAGTACTGGTGGGAACAGCTCTGTCACTGTATAACACTGGGGTACAGTACTGATAGGGACAGGTCTGTCACTGTACAATACTGGCATACAGTACTGGGAGTGACATGTCTGTCACTGTATAACACTGGGTACTGTACTGGTAGGGACAGGTCTGTCACTGTATATCACTGGGGTACAGTACTGGTGGGGACAGGTGTGTGACTGTATAACACGGGTACAGTACTGGTGGAGACAGGTTTGTCACTATATAACACTGGGGTACAGTACTGGTGGGGACAGGTCTGTCACGGTATAACACTGGTGTACAGAATTGGTGGGGACAGGTCTGTGTGTAACACTGGGGTACAGTACTGGTGGAGACAGGTCTGTCACTATATAACACTGGGGTACAGTACTGGTGGGGACAGGTCTGTGACTGTGTAACACTGGGGTACAGTACTGGTGGAGACAGGTCTGTCACTGTATAACACTAGGGTACAGTACTGGTGGGGACAGGTCTGTCACTGTATAACTGGGGTACAGTACTGGTGGGGACAGGTCTGTCACTGTATAACCCTGGGGCACAGTACTGGTGGGAACAGCTCTGTCACTGTATAACACTGGGGCACAATACTGGTGGGGACAGCTCTGTCACTGTATAACACTGGGGTACAGTACTGGTGGGGACAGCTCTGTCACTGTATAACACTGGGGCACAGTACTGGTGGGGACATATCTGTCACTGTATAACACGGATACAGTACTGATAGGGACAGGTCTGTCATTATAATACTGGGGTACAGTACTGGTGGAGACAGGTCTGTCACTATATAATACTGGGGTTCAGTACTGGTGAGGACAGGTCTGTCACTGTATAACACTGGTGTACAGAACTGGTGGGAACAGCTCTGTCACTGTATAACACTGGGGTACAGTACTGATAGGGACAGGTCTGTCACTGTACAATACTGGCATACAGTACTGGGAGTGACATGTCTGTCACTGTATAACACTGAGGTACTGTACTGGTAGGGACAGGTCTGTCACTGTATAACACTGGGGTACTGTACTGGTGGGGACAGGTCTGTCACTGTATAACACTTGGGTACTGTACTGGTGGGGACAGGTCTGTCACTGTATAACACTTGGGTACTGTACTGGTGGGGACAGGTCTGTCACTGTATAACACTGGGGTACAGTACTGGTAGGGACAGGTCTGTCACTGTATAACACTGGGGTACTGTACTGGTGGGGACAGGTCTGTCACTGTATAACACTGGAGTACAGTACAGGTGGGGACAGCTCTGTGACTGTGTAACACTGGGATACAGTACTGGTTGGGACAGGTCTGTCACTGTATAACACTGGGGCACAGTACTGGTGGGACTGGTCTGTCACTGTATAACACTGGTGTGCAGAACTGGTGGGAACAGCTCTGTCACTGTATAACACTGGGGTACAGTACTGATAGGGACAGGTCTGTCACTGTACAATACTGGCATACAGTACTGGGAGTGACATGTCTGTCACTGTATAACACTGAGGTACAGTACTGGCAGGGACAGGTCTGTCACTGTATAACACTGGGGTACAGTACTGGTGGGGACAAGTCTGTCACTGTATAACACTGGGGCACTGCACTGGTGGGAACAGGTCTGCCACTGTATAACACTGGAGTACAGTACTGGTGGGGACAGGTCTGACACTGTATAAGGAGAAAGTGAGGTCTGCAGACGCTGGAGATCAAAGCTGAAACTTTATTGCTGGAACAGCACAGCGGGTCAGGCAGCATCTAGGGAACAGAAGATTCGACGTTTCGGGCACTTGCCCTTCTTCAGGAATGAGCAGAGAGTGTTCAGCAGGAGAAGATAAAAGGTTTGGAGGAGGGGCGTTGGAAATGTGATAGGTGGAAAGAGGTCAAGGTGAGGGTCATAGGTCGGAGTAGGGTGGAGGCGGAGAGGTCAAGAAGAAGACTGCAGGTCAGGAAGGCGGTGCCGGGCTGGAGGGATTCGGCTGAGACAAGGTGGGGGGAGGGGGGGTGAAGAAACTGGTGAAGTCCAAGTTCATCCCCTGTGGTTGGAGGGTTCCCAGTCGGAAGATAAGACGCTCCTCCTCCGACCGTCGCGTTGTTGTGGTTTGGCGGTGGATGAGTCCAATGACCTGCATATCCTCGGTGGAGTGGGAGGGGGAGTTGAAATGCTGTGCTACAGGGTGATTGGGTTGGTTCGTCCGGGTGGCCCAGAGGTGCTCTCTGAATCGCTCCGCAAGTAGGCGGCCTGTCTCCCCAATATAGAGGAGGCCACACCGGCTGCAGCGGATGCAGTAGATAATGTGGGTGGAGGTGCAGGTGAATCTGTGGCGGATATGGAAGTTTCCTTTGGGGCCTTGGAGAGAAGTGAGGGGGGAGGTGTGGGCGCAAGTGTTGCACCTCCTGCGGTTGCAAGGGAAGGTGCCGGGAGTGGAGGTTGGGTTGGTGGGGGGTATGGATCTGACAAGGGAGTCGCGGAGGGAGTGGTCTCTACGGAAAGCTGATAAAGGAGGGGAGGGAAATATATCCTTGGTGGTGGGGTCCGTTTGGAGGTGGCGGAAGTGACGGCGGATGATGCGCTGTACATGGAGATTGGTGGGGTGGTAGGTGAGGACCAGTGGGGTTCTGTCCTGGTGGCGGTTGGAGGGGCGGGGCTCAAGGGCGGAGGAGCGGGAAGTGGAGGAGATGCGGTGGAGGGCATCGTCGATCACGTCGGGGGGGAAATTGCGGTCCTTGAAGAAGGAGGCCGTCTGTGTTGTGCGTATTTTGAACTGGTCCTCCTGGGAGCAGATGCGGCGGAGACGAAGGAATTGGGAGAATGGGATGGCGTTTTTACAGGGGGCGGGGTGGGAGGAGGTGTAGTCCAGGTAGCTGTGGGAGTCGGTCGGTTTGTAGTAGATGTCCGTGTTGATTCGGTCGCCTGAGATAGAAACAGAAAGGTCTAGGAAGGGGAGGGAGGAGTCCGAGACTGTCCAGGTGAATTTGAGGTCGGGGTGGAAGGTGTTAGTGTAGTGGATGAACTGTTCAACCTCCTCGTGGGAGCACGAGGTAGCGCCGATACAGTCATCAATGTAGCGGAGGAAAAGATGGGGGGTGGGGCCAGTGTAGTTGCGGAAGATGGATTGTTCCACATACCCTACGAAGAGGCAGGCATAGCTGGGGCCCATGCGGGTGCCCATGGCTACTCCTTTTGTTTGGAGAAAGTGGGAGGATTGGAAAGAAAAGTTGTTCAGGGTGAGGACCAGTTCAGTCAGTCGAAGGAGGGTGTCGGTGGAAGGGTACTGGGTGGTACGGCGGGAAAGGAAGAAGCGGAGTGCTTTGAGTCTTTCGTGATGGGGGATGGAGGTGTACAAGGACTGGATGTCCATGGTGAAGATGAGGCGTTGGGGACCGGGGAAGCGGAAATCCTGGAGGAGGTGGAGGGCGTGAGTGGTGTCACGGACGTAGGTGGGGAGTTCTTGGACTAATGGGGACAGGACCGTGTCGAGGTAGGAGGAGATGAGTTCGGTGGGGCAGGAGCAAGCTGAGACGATGGGTCGGTGTGCAGAACTGGTGGGAACAGCTCTGTCACTGTATAACACTGGGGTACAGTACTGATAGGGACAGGTCTGTCACTGTACAATACTGGCATACAGTACTGGGAGTGACATGTCTGTCACTGTATAACACTGAGGTACAGTACTGGCAGGGACAGGTCTGTCACTGTATAACACTGGGGTACAGTACTGGTGGGGACAGCTCTGTCACTGTATAACACTGGGGTACAGTACTGGTGGGGACAGGTCTGTCACTGTATAACACTGGCATACAGTACTGGTGGGAACAGGTCTGCCACTATATAACACTGGGGTACAGTACTGGTGGGGACAGGTCTGTCACTGTATAACACTGGTGTATAGTACTGGTGGGGACAGGTCTGTCACTATAACACTGGGTACAGTAATGATAGGGACCGGTCTGTCACTGTATAATACTGGGGTACAGTACTGGTGGAGACAGGTCTGTCACTATATAACACTGGGGTACAGTACTGGTGGGGACAGGTCTGTCACTGTATAACACTGGGGTACTGTACTGGTGGGGCAGGGCTGTGACTGTGTAACACTAGCGTACATTACTGGTGGGGACAGGTCTATCACTGTATAACACTAGGGTACAGTACTGGTGAGGACAGGTCTGTCACTGTATAACACTGGGGTACTGTACTGGTGGGGCAGGGCTGTGACTGTGTAACACTAGCGTACATTACTGGTGGGGACAGGTCTATCACTGTATAACACTAGGGTACAGTACTGGTGAGGACAGGTCTGTCACTGTATAACACTCGTGTACAGAACTGGTGGGAACAGCTCTGTCACTCTATAACACTGGGTACTGTACTGGTAGGGACAGGTCTGTCACTGTATAACACTGGGGTACTGTACTGGTGGGGACAGGTCTGTCACTGTATAACACTGGGGTACAGTACTGGTGGGGACAGCTCTGTGACTGTGTAACACTGGGGTACAGTACGGGTTGGGACAGGTCTGTCACTGTATAGCACTGGGGTACTGTACTGGTGGGGACAGGTCTGTCACTGTATAACACTGGGGTACAGTACTGGTGGGGACAAGTCTGTCACTGTATAACACTGGAGTACAGTACTGGTGGGAACAGCTCTGTCACTGTATAACACTGGGGTACAGTACTGATAGGGACAGGTCTGTCACTGTACAATACTGGCATACAGTACTGGGAGTGGCATGTCTGTCACTGTATAACACTGGGTACTGTACTGGTAGGGACAGGTCTGTCACTGTATATCACTGGGGTACAGTACTGGTTGGGACAGGTGTGTGACTGTATAACACTGGGGTACAGTACTGGTGGAGACAGGTTTGTCACTATATAACACTGGGGTACAGTACTGGTGGGGACAGGTCTGTCACGGTATAACACTGGTGTACAGAACTGGTGGGACAGGTCTGTGTGTAACACTGGGGTACAGTACTGGTGGAGACAGGTCTGTCACTATGTAACACTGGGGTACAGTACTGGTGGGGACAGGTCTGTGACTGTGTAACACTGGGGTACAGTACTGGTGGAGACAGGTCTGTCACTGTATAACACTAGGGTACAGTACTGGTGGGAACAGGTCTGTCACTGTATAACTGGGGTACAGTACTGGTGGGGACAGGTCTGTCACTGTATAACCCTGGGGCACAGTACTGGTGGGAACAGCTCTGTCACTGTATAACACTGGGGCACAATACTGGTGGGGACAGCTCTGTCACTGTATAACACTGGGGTACAGTGCTGGTGGGGACAGCTCTGTCACTGTATAACACTGGGGTACAGTACTGATAGGGACAGGTCTGTCACTGTACAATACTGGCATACAGTACTGGGAGTGACATGTCTGTCACTGTATAACACTGAGGTACAGTACTGGCAGGGACAGGTCTGTCACTGTATAACACTGGCATACAGTACTGGTGGGAACAGGTCTGCCACTATATAACACTGGGGTACAGTACTGGTGGGGACAGGTCTGTCAGTGTAAAACACTGTGGTACAGTACTGGTGGGGACAGGTCTGTCACTGTATAACACTGGCATACAGTACTGGTGGGAACAGGTCTGCCACTATATAACACTGGGGTACAGTACTGGTGGGGACAGGTCTGTCAGTGTAAAACACTGTGGTACAGTACTGGTGGGGACAGGTCTGTCACTGTATAACACTGGTGTATAGTACTGGTGGGGACAGGTCTGTCACTGTATAACACTGGGTACTGTACTGGTAGGGACAGGTCTGTCACTGTATAACACTGGGGTACTGTACTGGTGGGGACAGGTCTGTCACTGTATAACACTGGGGTACAGTACTGGTGGGGACAGGTCTGTCACTGTATAACACTGGAGTACAGTACTGGTGGGGACAGCTCTGTGACTGTGTAACACTGGGGTACAGTACTGGTTGGGACAGGTCTGTCACTATAACACTGGGGCACAGTACTGGTGGAACTGGTCTGTCACTGTATAACACTGGTATGCAGAACTGGTGGGAACAGTTCTGTCACTGTATAACACTGGGGTACAGTACTGATAGGTACAGGTCTGTCACTGTACAATACTGCCATACAGTACTGGGAGTGACATGACTGTCACTGTATAACACTGAGGTACAGTACTGGCAGGGACAGGTCTGTCACTGTATAACACTGGGGTACAGTACTGATGGGGATAGCTCTGTCACTGTATAACACTGGGGCACTGTACTGGTGGGGACAGGTCTGTCACTGTATAACGGGGGTACAGTACTGGTGGGGACAGGTCTGTCACTGTATAACCCTGGGGCACAGTACTGGTGGGAACAGCTCTGTCACTGTATAACACTGGGGCACAATACTGGTGGGGACAGCTCTGTCACTGTATAACACTGGGGTACAGTGCTGGTGGGGACAGCTCTGTCACTGTATAACACTGGGGCACAGTACTGGTGGGGACTGATCTGTCACTGTATAACACTGGGGTACAGTACTGATAGGGACAGGTCTGTCATTATAATACTGGGGTACAGTACTGGTGGAGACAGGGCTGTTACTATATAATACTGGGGTTCAGTACTGGTGAGGACAGGTCTGTCACTGTATAACACTGGTGTACAGAACTGGTGGGAACAGCTCTGTCACTGTATAACACTGGGGTACAGTACTGGTGGAGACAGGTCTGTCACTATATAATACTGGGGTTCAGTACTGGTGAGGACAGGTCTGTCACTGTATAACACTCGTGTACAGAACTGGTGGGAACAGCTCTGTCACTGTATAACACTGGGGTACAGTACTGATAGGGACAGGTCTGTCACTGTACAATATTGGCATACAGTACTGGGAGTGACATGTCTGTCACTGTATAACACTGGGTACTGTACTGGTAGGGACAGGTCTGTCACTGTATAACACTGGGGTACTGTACTGGTGGGGACAGGTCTGTCACTGTATAACACTTGGGTACTGTACTGGTGGGGACAGGTCTGTCACTGTATAACACTGGGGTACATTACTGGTGGGGACAGGTCTGTCACTGTATAACACTTGGGTACTGTACTGGTGGGGACAGGTCTGTCACTGGAGAACACTGGGGTACAGTACTGGTGGGGACAGGTCTGTCAATGTATAACACTGGCATACAGTACTGGTGGGAACAGGTCTGTCACTGTATAACACTGGGGTACAGTACTGGTGGGGACAGGACTGTCACTGTATAACACTGGGGTACAGTACTGGTGGGGACAGGTCTGTCACTGTATAACACTGGGGCACTGGTCGGGACAGACCTGTCACTGTTTTACACTGGGGTACAGTACTGTTGGGGGCAGCTCTGTCACTGTATAACACTGGGGTACAGTACTGGTGGAGACAGGTCTGTCACTACATAACACTGGGGTACAGTACTGGTGGGGACAGGTCTGTCACTGTATAACACTAGTGTACAGAACTGGTGGGAACAGGTCTGTGACTGTGTAACACTGGGGTACAGTACTGGTGGGGACAGGTCTGTCACTGTATAACTGGGGTACAGTACTGGTGGGGACAGGTCTGTCACTGTATAACCCTGGGGCACAGTACTGGTGGGAACAGCTCTGTCACTGTATAACACTGGGGCACAATACTGGTGGGGACAGCTCTGTCACTGTATAACACTGGGGTACAGTGCTGGTGGGGACAGCTCTGTCACTGTATAACACTGGGGCACAGTACTGGTGGGGACAGATCTGTCACTGTATAACACTGGGGTACAGTACTGATAGGGACAGGTCTGTCATTATAATACTGGGGTACAGTACTGGTGGAGACAGGGCTGTTACTATATAATACTGGGGTTCAGTACTGGTGAGGACACGTCTGTCACTGTATAACACTCGTGTACAGAACTGGTGGGAACAGCTCTGTCACTGTATAACACTGGGGTACAGTACTGATAGGGACAGGTCTGTCACTGTACAATATTGGCATACAGTACTGGGAGTGACATGTCTGTCACTGTATAACACTGGGTACTGTACTGGTAGGGACAGGTCTATCACTGTATAACACTGGGGTACTGTACTGGTGGGGACAGGTCTGTCACTGTATAACACTGGGGTACTGTACTGGTGGGGACAGGTCTGTCACTGTATAACACTGGGGTACAGTACTGGTGGGGACAGGTCTGTCACTGTATAACACTGGAGTACAGTACTGGTGGGGACAGCTCTGTGACTGTGTAACACTGGGGTACAGTACTGGTGGGGACAGCTCTGTCACTGTATAACGGGGGTACAGTACTGGTGGGGACAGGTCTGTCACTGTATAACCCTGGGGCACAGTACTGGTGGGAACAGTTCTGTCACTGTATAACACTGGGGTACAGTACTGATAGGGACAGGTCTGTCACTGTACAATACTGCCATACAGTACTGGGAGTGACATGACTGTCACTGTATAACACTGAGGTACAGTACTGGCAGGGACAGGTCTGTCACTGTATAACACTGGGGTACAGTACTGGTGGGGATAGCTCTGTCACTGTATAACACTGGGGCACTGTACTGGTGGGGACAGGTCTGTCACTGTATAACGGGGGTACAGTACTGGTGGGGACAGGTCTGTCACTGTATAACCCTGGGGCACAGTACTGGTGGGAACAGCTCTGTCACTGTATAACACTGGGGCACAATACTGGTGGGGACAGCTCTGTCACTGTATAACACTGGGGTACAGTGCTGGTGGGGACAGCTCTGTCACTGTATAACACTGGGGCACAGTACTGGTGGGGACTGATCTGTCACTGTATAACACTGGGGTACAGTACTGATAGGGACAGGTCTGTCATTATAATACTGGGGTACAGTACTGGTGGAGACAGGGCTGTTACTATATAATACTGGGGTTCAGTACTGGTGAGGACAGGTCTGTCACTGTATAACACTGGTATGCAGAACTGGTGGGAACAGTTCTGTCACTGTATAACACTGGGGTACAGTACTGATAGGGACAGGTCTGTCACTGTACAATACTGGCATACAGTACTGGGAGTGACATGACTGTCACTGTATAACACTGGGGTACAGTACAGGTGGGGATACGTCTGTCACTGTATAACACTGGGGCACTGTAGTGGTGGGGACAGGTCTGTCACTGTATAACACGGGTACAGTACTGGTGGGGACCGCTCTGTCACTGTATAACACTGGGGTACAGTACTGGTGGGGACAGGTCTGTCACTGTATAACACTGGGGTACAG
The DNA here is from genome assembly GCF_037043375.1 of Chiloscyllium plagiosum. NCBI lineage: Eukaryota > Metazoa > Chordata > Chondrichthyes > Orectolobiformes > Hemiscylliidae > Chiloscyllium > Chiloscyllium plagiosum. Next base: position 11,024,893 of record NW_028270182.1, read on the forward strand.
TACTGGTGGGGATAGCTCTGTCACTGTATAACACTGGGTACAGTACTGGTGGGGACAGCTCTGTCACTGTGTAACGCTGGGGTACAGTACTGGTGGGGACAGCTCTGTCACTGTATAACACTGGGGTACAGTACTGGTGGGGATAGCTCTGTCACTGTATAACACTGGGGTACAGTACTGGTGGGGACAAGTCTGTCACTGTATAACACTGGGGTACAGTACTGGTGGGGATAGCTCTGTCACTGTATAACACTGGGTACAGTACTGGTGGGGACAGGTCTGTCACTGTGTAACACTGGGGTACAGTACTGGTGGGGACAGCTCTGTGACTGTGTAACCCTGGGGTACAGTACTGGTTGGGACAGGTCTGTCACTGTATAACACTGGGGCACAGTACTGGTGGGACTGGTCTGTCACTGTATAACACTGGTATGCAGAACTGGTGGGAACAGGTCTGTCACTGTATAACACTGGGGTACAGTACTGATAGGGACAGGTCTGTCACTGTACAATACTGGCATACAGTACTGGGAGTGACATGTCTGTCACTGTATAACACTGAGGTACAGTACTGGCAGGGACAGGTCTGTCACTGTATAGCACTGGGGTACAGTACTGGTGGGGATAGCTCTGTCACTGTATAACACTGGGGCACTGTACTGGTGGGGACTGGTCTGTCACTGTATAACACGGGTACAGTACTGGTGGGGACCGCTCTGTCACTGTATAACACTGGGGCACTGTACTGGTGGGAACAGGTCTGCCACTGTATAACACTGGGGTACAGTACTGGTGGGGACAAATCTGTCACTGTATAACACTGGGGTACAGTACAGGTGGGGACAGGTCTGTCACTGTATAACACTGGGGTACAGTACTGGTGGGGATAGCTCTGTCACTGTATAACACTGGGTACAGTACTGGTGGGGACAGGTCTGTCACTGTACAACACAGGGGCACAGTACTGGTGGGGACAGGTCTGTCACTGTATTACACGGGTATACTACTGGTGGGGACAGCTCTGTCACTGTCTCACATTGGCATACAGTACTGGTGGGAACAGGTCTGTCACTATATAACATTGGGGTACAGTACCGGTGGGGACAGCTCTGTGACTGTATAACACTGGGGTATAGTACTGGTGGGAACAGGTCTGTCACTGTATTACACTAGGGTATAGTACTGGGGGACAGCTCTGTCACTGTATTACACTGGGGTACAGTACTGGTGGGAACAGGTCTGCCACTGTATAACACTGGGGTACAGTACTGGTGGGGACAGGTCTGTCAATGTATAACACTGGCATACAGTACTGGTGGGAACAGGTCTGTCACTATATAACACTGGGGTACAGTACTGGTGGGGACAGGTCTGTCACTGTATAACACTGGGGTACAGTACTGGTGGGGACAGCTCTGTCACTGTATAACACTGGGGTATAGTACTGGTGGGGACAGCTCTGTCACTATAACACTGGGTACAGTACTGGTAGGGACAGGTCTGTCACTGTATAACACTGGGGTACTATACTGGTGGGGACAGGTCTGTCACCGTATAACACTGGGGTACAGTACTGGTGGGGACAGGTCTGTCATCATAACACTGGGTTACAGTAATGATAGGGACAGGTCTGTCACTGTATAATACTGGGGTACAGTACTGGTGGAGACAGGTCTGTCACTATATAACACTGGGGTACAGTAATGATAGGGACAGCTCTGTCACTGTATATCACTGGGGTACAGTACTGGTGGGGACAGGTCTGTCCCGAAATAACACTGGGGTACAGTACTGGTGGGGACAGGTCTGTCCCGAAATAACACTGGTGTACAGAACTGGTGGGGACAGGTCTGTGTGTAACACTGTGGTACAGTACTGGTGGAGACAGGTCTGTCACTGTATAACACTGGGGTACAGTACTGGTGGGCACAGGTCTGTGACTGTGTAACACTGGGGTACAGTACTGGTGGAGACAGGTCTGTCACTACATAACACTGGGGTACAGTACTGGTGGGGACAGGCCTGTCACTGTATAACACTGGGGTACTGTACTGGTGGGGACAGGTCTGTCACTGTATAACCCTGGGGTACAGTACTGGTGGGGACAGGTCTGTCACTGTATAACACTGGGGTACTGTACTGGTGGGGACAGGTCTGTCACTGTATAACCCTGGGGCACAGTACTGGTGGGAACAGCTCTGTCACTGTATAACACTGGGGCACAGTACTGGTGGGGACAGGTCTGTCACTGTATAACACTGGGGTACGTACTGATAGGGACAGGTCTGTCACTATAATACTGGGGTACAGTACTGGTGGAGACAGGTCTGTCACTATATAATACTGGGGTTCAGTACTGGTGAGGACAGGTCTGTCACTGTATAACACTGGTGTACAGAACTGGTGGGAACAGCTCTGTCACTGTATAACACTGGGGTACAGTACTGAAAGGGACAGGTCTGTCACTGTACAATACTGGCATACAGTACTGGGAGTGACATGTCTGTCACTGTATAACACTGGGTACAGTACTGGTAGGCACAGGTCTGTCACTGTATAACACTCGGGCACAGTACTGGTGGGGACAGGTCTGTCACTGTATAACACTGGGGTACAGTACTGGTGGGGACAGGTCTGTCACTGTATAACACTGGGGCACAGTACTGGTGGGGACAGGTCTGTCACTGTATAACACTGGTGTACAGAACTGGTGGGAACAGCTCTGTCACTGTATAACACTGGGGTACAGTACTGGTGGGGACAGGTCTGTCACTGTATAACACTGGAGTAAAGTACTGGTGGGGACAGCTCTGTCACTGTATAACACTGGCATACAGTACTGGGAGTGACATGTCTGTCACTGTATAACACTGAGGTACAGTACTGGCAGGGACAGGTCTGTCACTGTATAACACTGGGGTACAGTACTGGTGGCGACAGCTCTGTCACTGTATAACACTGGGGCACTGTACTGGTGGGAACAGGTCTGCCACTGTATAACACAGGGGTACAGTACTGGTGGGGACAGGTCTGTCACTGTATAACCCTGGGGCACAGTACTGGTGGGGACAGCTCTGTCACTGTATAACACTGGGGCACAGTACTGGTGGGGACAGGTCTGTCACTGTATAACACTGGGGTACAGTACTGATAGGGACAGGTCTGTCACTATAATACTGGGGTACAGTACTGGTGGAGACAGGTCTGTCACTATATAATACTGGGGTTCAGTACTGGTGAGGACAGGTCTGTCACTGTATAACACTGGTGTACAGAACTGGTGGGAACAGCTCTGTCACTGTATAACACTGGGGTACAGTACTGAAAGGGACAGGTCTGTCACTGTACAATACTGGCATACAGTACTGGGAGTGACATGTCTGTCACTGTATAACACTGGGTACAGTACTGGTAGGGACAGGTCTGTCACTGTATAACACTGGGGTACAGTACTGGTGGGGACAGGTCTGTCACTGTATAACACTGGGGCACAGTACTGGTGGGGACAGGTCTGTCACTGTATAACACTGGAGTAAAGTACTGGTGGGGACAGCTCTGTCACTGTATAACACTGGCATACAGTACTGGGAGTGGCATGTCTGTCACTGTATAACACTGAGGTACAGTACTGGCAGGGACAGGTCTGTCACTGTATAACACTGCGGTACAGTACTGGTGGGGACAGCTCTGTCACTGTATAACACTTGGGCACTGTACTGGTGGGAACAGGTCTGCCACTGTATAACACAGGGGTACAGTACTGGTGGGGACAAGTCTCTCACTGTATAACACTGGGGTACAGTACTGGTGGGGACAGGTCTGTCAGTGTATAACAGTGGGGTACAGTACTGATGGGGATAGCTCTGTCACTGTATAACACTGGGTACAGTACTGGTGGGGACAGGTCTGTCACTGTACAACACAGGGGCACAGTACTGGTGAGGACAGGTCTGTCTCTGTATAACACGGGTATACTGGTGGGGACAGGTCTGTCACTGTCTCACATTGGCATACAGTACTGGTGGGAACAGGTCTGTCACTATATAACACTGGGGTACAGTACCGGTGGGGACAGGTCTGTCACTGTATAACACTGCGGTACAGTACTGGTGGGGACAGTTCTGTCACTATATAACACTGGCGTACATTACTGGTGGGGACAGGTCTGTCACTGTATAACACTGGGGTACAGTACTGGTGGAGACAGGTTCGTCACTATATAACACTGGGGTACAGTACTGGTGGGGACAGGTCTGTCACGGTATAACACTGGTGTACAGAACTGGTGTGGACAGGTCTGTGTGTAACACTGGGGTACAGTACTGGTGGAGACAGGTCTGTCACTGTATAACACTGCGGTACAGTACTGGTGGGGACAGTTCTGTCACTGTGTAACACTGGGGTATAGTACTGGTGGGAACAGCTCTGTCACTGTATAACACTGGGGCACAGTACTGGTAGGGACAGGTCTGTCACTGTATAACACTGGGGTACAGTACTGGTGGGGACAGGTCTGTCAATGTATAACACTGGCATACAGTACTGGTGGGAACAGGTCTGTCACTATATAACACTGGGGTACAGTACTGGTGGGGACAGGTCTGTCACTGTATAACACTGGGGTACAGTACTGGTGGGGACAGGTCTGTCAATGTATAACACTAGCATACAGTACTGGTGGGAACAGGTCTGTCACTACATAACACTGGGGTACAGTACTGGTGGGGACAGGTCTGTCACTGTATAACACTGCGGTACAGTACTGGTGGGGACAGGTCTGTCACTGTATAACACTGGGGTACAGTACTGGTGGGGACAGCTCTGTCACTGTATAACACTGGGGTATAGTACTGGTGGGGACAGCTCTGTCACTATAACACTGGGTACAGTACTGGTAGGGACAGGTCTGTCACTGTATAACACTGGGGTACTATACTGGTGGGGACAGGTCTGTCACCGTATAACACTGGGGTACAGTACTGGTGGGGACAGGTCTGTCATCATAACACTGGGTTACAGTAATGATAGGGACAGGTCTGTCACTGTATAATACTGGGGTACAGTACTGGTGGAGACAGGTCTGTCACTATATAACACTGGGGTACAGTAATGATAGGGACAGCTCTGTCACTGTATATCACTGGGGTACAGTACTGGTGGGGACAGGTCTGTCCCGAAATAACACTGGGGTACAGTACTGGTGGGGACAGGTCTGTCCCGAAATAACACTGGTGTACAGAACTGGTGGGGACAGGTCTGTGTGTAACACTGTGGTACAGTACTGGTGGAGACAGGTCTGTCACTGTATAACACTGGGGTACAGTACTGGTGGGGACAGGTCTGTCACTGTATAACCCTGGGGCACAGTACTGGTGGGGACAGCTCTGTCACTGTATAACACTGGGGCACTGTACTGGTGGGAACAGGTCTGCCACTGTATAACACAGGGGTACAGTACTGGTGGGGACAGGTCTGTCACTGTATAACCCTGGGGCACAGTACTGGTGGGGACAGCTCTGTCACTGTATAACACTGGGGCACAGTACTGGTGGGGACAGGTCTGTCACTGTATAACACTGGGGTACAGTACTGATAGGGACAGGTCTGTCACTATAATACTGGGGTACAGTACTGGTGGAGACAGGTCTGTCACTATATAATACTGGGGTTCAGTACTGGTGAGGACAGGTCTGTCACTGTATAACACTGGTGTACAGAACTGGTGGGAACAGCTCTGTCACTGTATAACACTGGGGTACAGTACTGAAAGGGACAGGTCTGTCACTGTACAATACTGGCATACAGTACTGGGAGTGACATGTCTGTCACTGTATAACACTGGGTACAGTACTGGTAGGGACAGGTCTGTCACTGTATAACACTGGGGTACAGTACTGGTGGGGACAGGTCTGTCACTGTATAACACTGGGGCACAGTACTGGTGGGGACAGGTCTGTCACTGTATAACACTGGAGTAAAGTACTGGTGGGGACAGCTCTGTCACTGTATAACACTGGCATACAGTACTGGGAGTGGCATGTCTGTCACTGTATAACACTGAGGTACAGTACTGGCAGGGACAGGTCTGTCACTGTATAACACTGCGGTACAGTACTGGTGGGGACAGCTCTGTCACTGTATAACACTTGGGCACTGTACTGGTGGGAACAGGTCTGCCACTGTATAACACAGGGGTACAGTACTGGTGGGGACAAGTCTCTCACTGTATAACACTGGGGTACAGTACTGGTGGGGACAGGTCTGTCAGTGTATAACAGTGGGGTACAGTACTGATGGGGATAGCTCTGTCACTGTATAACACTGGGTACAGTACTGGTGGGGACAGGTCTGTCACTGTACAACACAGGGGCACAGTACTGGTGAGGACAGGTCTGTCTCTGTATAACACGGGTATACTGGTGGGGACAGGTCTGTCACTGTCTCACATTGGCATACAGTACTGGTGGGAACAGGTCTGTCACTATATAACACTGGGGTACAGTACCGGTGGGGACAGGTCTGTCACTGTATAACACTGCGGTACAGTACTGGTGGGGACAGTTCTGTCACTATATAACACTGGCGTACATTACTGGTGGGGACAGGTCTGTCACTGTATAACACTGGGGTACAGTACTGGTGGAGACAGGTTCGTCACTATATAACACTGGGGTACAGTACTGGTGGGGACAGGTCTGTCACGGTATAACACTGGTGTACAGAACTGGTGTGGACAGGTCTGTGTGTAACACTGGGGTACAGTACTGGTGGAGACAGGTCTGTCACTGTATAACACTGCGGTACAGTACTGGTGGGGACAGTTCTGTCACTGTGTAACACTGGGGTATAGTACTGGTGGGAACAGCTCTGTCACTGTATAACACTGGGGCACAGTACTGGTAGGGACAGGTCTGTCACTGTATAACACTGGGGTACAGTACTGGTGGGGACAGGTCTGTCAATGTATAACACTGGCATACAGTACTGGTGGGAACAGGTCTGTCACTATATAACACTGGGGTACAGTACTGGTGGGGACAGGTCTGTCACTGTATAACACTGGGGTACAGTACTGGTGGGAACAGGTCTGTCACTATATAACACTGGGGTGCAGTACTGGTGGGGACAGGTCTGTCACTGTATAACACTGGAGTACAGTACTGGTGGGAACAGGTCTGTCACTATATAACACTGGGGTACAGTACTGGTGGGGACAGCTCTGTCACTGTATAACACTAGTGTACAGAACTGGTGGGGACAGGTCTGTCATTGTGTAACACTGGGGTACAGTACTGGTGGGGACAGCTCTGTCACTGTATAACACTAGTGTACAGAACTGGTGGGGACAGGTCTGTCATTGTGTAACACTGGGGTACAGTACTGGTGGGGACAGCTTTGTCACTGTACAACACTGGGGCACTGGTCGGGACAGACCTGTCACTGTTTTACACTGGGGTACAGTACTGTTGGGGGCAGCTCTGTCACTGTATAACACTGGGGTACAGTACTGGTGGGGACAGGTCTGTCACTGTATAACACTGCGGTACAGTACTGGTGGGGACAGGTCTGTCACTGTATAACACTGGCATACAGTATTGGTTGGAACAGGTTTGTCACTGTATAATACTGGGGTACAGTACTGGTGGAGACAGGTCTGTCACTACATAACACTGGGGTACAGTACTGGTGGGGACAGGTCTGTCACTGTATAACACTAGTGTACAGAACTGGTGGGAACAGGTCTGTGACTGTGTAACACTGGGGTACAGTACTGGTGGGGACAGGTCTCGGTCAAAACCATCGAACTCAGTACCGCCTTCCTAACCTGCAATCTTCTTCCTGACTTCTCCGCCCCCATCCCAGTCTGACCTATCACCCTCACCTTGACCTCTTTCCACCTATCGCATTTCCGACGCCCCTCCCCCACGTCCCTCCTCCCTACCTTTTATCTTAGCCTACTGGACACACTTTCCTCATTCCTGAAGAAGGGCTTATGCCCGAAACGTCGATTCTCCTCTTCACTGGATGCTGCCTGACCTGCTGCGCTTTTCCAGCAACACATTTTCAGCTACAGTACTGGTGGGGACATGTCTGTCACTATATAACACTGGGATACAGTACTGGTGTGGACAGGTCTGTCACTGTATAACAGTGGGTTACAGTTTCGATAGGGACAGGTCTGTTGATATATAATGCTAGGGTACAGTCTGGTGGGAACAGGTCAGTCACTGTATAAGACGGAGGTACAGTACTGGCGGGGACAGATGTGTCACTGTCTAACACTGGGGTACAGTACTGGTGGGGACAGGTCTATCACTGTATAACACTAGGGTACAGTACTGGTGGGGACAGGTTTGTCACTATATAACACTGGGGTACAGTACTGGTGAGGACAGGTTTGTCACTGTATAACACTGGGGTACAGTACTGGTGGGGACAGGTCTATCACTGTATAACACTAGGGTATAGTACTGGTGGGGACAGGTTTGTCACTATATAACACTGGCGTACATTACTGGTGGGGACAGGTCTGTCACTGTATAACACTGGGGTACAGTACTGGTGGAGACAGGTTCGTCACTATATAACACTGGGGTACAGTACTGGTGGGGACAGGTCTGTCACGGTATAACACTGGTGTACAGAACTGGTGTGGACAGGTCTGTGTGTAACACTGGGGTACAGTACTGGTGGAGACAGGTCTGTCACTGTATAACACTGGGGTACAGTACTGGTGGGGACAGGTCTGTCACTGTATAACCCTGGGGTACAGTACTGGTGGGGACAGGTCTGCGACTGTGTAACACTGGGGTACAGTACTGGTGGAGACAGGTCTATCACTGTATAACACTGGGGTACAGTAATGGTGGGGACAGGTCTGACACTGTATAACTGGGGTACAGTACTGGTGGGAACAGGTCTGTCACTGTATAACCCTGGGGCACAGTACTGGTGGGAACAGGTCTGTCACTGTATAACACTGGGGCACAGTACTGGTGGGGACAGCTCTGTCACTGTATAACACTGGGGTACAGTACTGGTGGGGACAGCTCTGTCACTGTATAACACTGGGGTACAGTACTGGTGTGGACAGGTCTGTCACTGTATAACGCTGGGGCACAGTACTGGTGGAGACAGGTCTGTCACTACATAACACTGGGGTACAGTACTGGTGGGGACAGGTCTGTCACTATATAACACTGGTGTACAGAACTGGTGGGGACAGGTCTGTGACTGTGTAACACTGGGGTACAGTACTGGTGGGGACAGGTTTGTCACTATATAACACTGGGGTACAGTACTGGTGGAGACAGGTCTGTCACTACATAACACTGGGGTACTGTACTGGTGGGGACAGGTCTGTCACTGTATAACACTGGTGTACAGAACTGGTGGGAACAGGTCTGTGACTGTGTAACACTGGGTTACAGTACTGGTGGGGACAGGTCTCGGTCAAATCCATCGAACTCAGTACCGCCTTCCTAACCTGCAATCTTCTTCCTGACCTCTCCGCCCCCACCCCAGTCTGACCTATCACCCTCACCTTGACCTCTTTCCACCTATCGCATTTCGGATGCCCCTCCCCCACGTCCCTCCTCCCTACCTTTTATCTTAGCCTGCTGGACACACTTTCCTCATTCCTGAAGAAGGGCTTATGCCCGAAACGTCGATTGTCCTGTTCACTGGATGCAGCCTGACCTGCTGCGCTTTTCCAGCAACACATTTTCAGCTACAGTACTGGTGGGGACATGTCTGTCACTATATAACACTGGGATACAGTACTGGTGTGGACAGGTCTGTCACTGTATAACAGTGGGTTACAGTTTCGATAGGGACAGGTCTGTTGATATATAATGCTAAGGTACAGTCTGGTGGGAACAGGTCAGTCACTGTATAAGACGGAGGTACACTACTGGCGGGGACAGATGTGTCACTGTCTAACACTGGGGTACAGTACTGATGGGGACAGGTCTGTCAATGTATAACACTAGCATACAGTACTGGTGGGAACAGGTCTGTCACTATATAATACTGGGGTACAGTACTGGTGGGGACAGGTCTGCCACTGTATAACACTGGGGTACAGTACTGGTGGGGACAGGTCTGTCACTGTATAACACTGGGGTACTGTACTGGTGTGGACAGGTCTGTCACTGTATAACACTGGGGTACAGTACTGGTGTGGACAGGTCTGTCACTGTATAACACTGGGGTAAAAAACTGGTGGGGACAGGTCTGTCACTGTATAACACTGGGGTACAGTACTGGTGGGGCAGGTCTGTCAGTGTATAACACTGGGGTACTGCACTGGTGGGGCAGGTCTGTAAGTGTATAACACTGGGGTGCAGTACTGGTGGGAGCAGGTCTGTCACTGTCTAACACTGGAGTACAGTACTGGTGGGGACATGTCTGTCACTGTATAACACTGGGATACAGTACTGGTGGGGACAGGTCTGTCACTGAAAACTCTGGGGTACAGTACTGGTGGGGACAGGTCTGTCACTGTCTAACACTGGTGTACAGTACTGGTGGGGACATGTCTGTCACGGTATAACCCTGGGATACAGTACTGGTGGGGACAGCTCTGTCACTGTATAACACTGGGGTACAGTACTGGTGAGGACCGGTCTGTCACTGTATAACACTGGGGTACAGTACTGGTGGGGACAGGTCTATTACTGTATAACACTGGGGTACTATACTGGTGCGGCAGGGCTGTGACTGTAACACTGGCGTACATTACTGGTGGGAACAGGTCTATCACTGTATAACACTAGGGTACAGTACTGGTGGGGACAGGTTTGTCACTATATAACACTGGGGTACAGTACTGGTGAGGACAGGTCTGTCACTGTATAACAGTGGGGTACAGTACTGGTGGGGATAGCTCTGTCACTGTATAACACTGGGTACAGTACTGGTGGGGACAGGTCTGTCACTGTCTAACACTGGGGTACAGTACTGGTGGGGACAGGTCTGTCACGGTATAACACTGGGATACAGTACTGGTGGGGACAGGTCTGTCACTGTATAACACTGGGGTACAGTACTGGGGGACAGCTCTGTCTCTGTATAACACTGGGGCACACTACTGGTGGGAACAGGTCTGCCACTATATAACACTGGGTACAGTACAGGTGGGGACAGGTCTGTCACTGTATAACACTGGGGTACAGTACTGGTGGGGACAGGTCTGTCACTGTATAACACTGGGGTACAGTACTGGTGGGGACAGGTCTGTCAATGTATAACACTAGCATACAGTACTGGTGGGAACAGGTCTGTCACTATATAACACTGGGGTACAGTACCGGTGGGGACAGGTCTGTCACTATATAACACTGGGGTACAGTACCGGTGGGGACAGCTCTGTCACTGTATAACACTGGGGTACAGTACTGGTGGGAACAGCTCTGTCACTGTATAACACTGGGCCACAGTACTGGTGGGGACAGGTCTGTCACTGTATAACACTGGGGTACAGTACTGGTGGGGACAGTTCTGTCAATGTATAACACTGGCATACAGTACTGGTGGGAACAGGTCTGTCACTATATAACACTGTGGTACAGTACTGGTGGGGACAGATCTGTCACTATAACACTGGGGTACAGTACTGGTGGGAACAGGTCTGTCACTATATAACACTGGGGTACAGTACTGGTGGGGACAGGTCTGTCACTATAACACTGGGGTACAGTACTGGTGGGGACAGGTCTGTCATTGTATAACACTGGGGTACAGTACTGGTGGGGACAGCTCTGTCACTGTATACCACTGGGGTATAGTCCTTGTGGGGACAGTTCTGTCATTGTGTAACACTGGGGTACAGTCCTGGTGGGGACAGCTTTGTCACTGTATAACACTGCGGCACTGGTGGGGACAGACCTGTCACTGTATAACACGGGTACAGTACTGGTGGGGACAGCTCTGTCACTGTATAACTCTGGGGCACTGGTCGGGACAGACCTGTCACTGTTTTACACTGGGGTACAGTACTGGTAGGGGCAGCTCTGTCACTGTATAACACTGGGGTACAGTACTGGTGGGGACAGGTCTGTCACTGTATAACACTGGGGTACAGTACTGGTGGGGATAGGTCTGTCACTGTATAACACTGGCCTACAGTATTGGTTGGAACAGGTTTGTCACTGTATAATACTGGGGTACAGTACTGGTGGAGACAGGTCTGTCACTACATAACACTGGGGTACAGAACTGGTGGGAACAGGTCTGTGACTGTGTAACACTGGGTTACAGTACTGGTGGGGACAGGTCTCGGTCAAATCCATCGAACTCAGTACCGCCTTCCTAACCTGCAATCTTCTTCCTGACCTCTCCGCCCCCACCCCAGTCTGACCTATCACCCTCACCTTGACCTCTTTCCACCTATCGCATTTCCGACGCCCCTCCCCCACGTCCCTCCTCCCTACCTTTTATCATAGCCTACTGGACACACTTTCCTCATTCCTGAAGAAGGGCTTATGCCCGAAACGTCGATTGTCCTGGTCACTGGATGCTGCCTGACCTGCTGCGCTTTTCCAGCAACACATTTTCAGCTACAGTACTGGTGGGGACATGTCTGTCACTGTATAACACTGGGATACAGTACTATTGGGGACAGGTCTGTCACTGTCCAACACTGGGGTACAGTACTGGTGGGAACAGGTCTGTGACTGTGTAACACTGGGGTACAGTACTGGTGGAGACAGGTCTGTATCTATATAACACTGGGGTACAGTACTGGTGGGGACAGGTCTGTCAATGCATAACACTGGGTTACAGTAATGATAGGGACAGGTCTGTCACTGTATAATACTGGGGTACATTACTGGTGGTGACAGGTCTGTCACTATCTCACACTGGGGTACAGTACTGGTGGGAGCAGGCATGTCACTGTCTAACACTGGGGTACAGTACTGGTGGGGACATGTCTGTCACTGTATAACACTCGGATACAGTACTAATGGGGACAGATCTGTCACTGTATAACACTGGGGTACAGTACTGGTGGGGACAGGTCTGTCAATGTATAACATTAGCATACAGTACTGGTGGGGACAGGTCTGCCACTATATATCACTGGGTACAGTACAGGTGGGGACAGGTCTGTCACTGTATAACACTGGGGTACAGTACTGGTGGGGACAGGTCTGTCAATGTATAACATTAGCATACAGTACTGGTGGGAACAGGTCTGTCACTATATAAGTTGAAACTTTATTGCTGGAACAGCACAGCAGGTCAGGCAGCATCCAGGGAACAGGAGATTCGACGTTTCGGGCACAGGCCCTTCTTCAGGAAGGGCCTGTGCCCGAAACGTCGAATCTCCTGTTCCCTGGATGCTGCCTGACCTGCTGTGCTGTTCCAGCAATAAAGTTTCAACTTTGATCTCCAGCATCTGCAGACCTCACTTTCTCCTGTCACTATATAACACTGGGGTGCAGTACTGGTGGGGACAGGTCTGTCACTGTATAACACTGGGGTACAGTACTGGTGGGGACAGGTCTGTCACTGTATAACACTGGGGTACAGTACTGGTGTGGACAGGTCTGTCACTGTATAACACTGGGGTACAGTACTGGTGGGGACAGGTCTGTCAATGTATAACACTGGGGTACAGTACTGGTGTGGACAGGCCTGTCCCTGTATAACACTGGGGCACAGTACTGGTGGGGACAGGTCTGTCCCTGTATAACACTGGGGTACGGTACTGGTGGGGACAGGTCTGTCACTGTATAACACTGGCATACAGTATTGGTTGGAACAGGTTTGTCACTGTATAATACTGGGGTACAGTACTGGTGGAGACAGGTCTGTCACTACATAACACTGGGGTACAGTACTGGTGGGGACAGGTCTGTCACTGTATAACACTGGTGTACAGAACTGGTGGGAACAGGTCTGTGACTGTGTAACACTGGGTTACAGTACTGGTGGGGACAGGTCTCGGTCAAATCCATCGAACTCAGTACCGCCTTCCTAACCTGCAATCTTCTTCCTGACCTCTCCGCCCCCACCCCTGTCTGACCTATCCCCTCACCTTGACCTCTTTCCACCTATCGCATTTCCGACGCCCCTCCCCCACGTCCCTCCTCCCTACCTTTTATCTTAGCCTGCTGGACACACTTTCCTCATTCCTGAAGAAGGGCTTATGCACGAAACGTCGATTCTCCTGTTCACTGGATGCTGCCTGACCTGCTGCGCTTTTCCAGCAACACATTTTCAGCTACAGTACTGGTGGGGACATGTCTGTCACTATATAACACTGGGATACAGTACTGGTGTGGACAGGTCTGTCACTGTATAACAGTGGGTTACAGTTTTGATAGGGACAGGTCTGTTGATATATAATGCTAGGGTACAGTCTGGTGGGAACAGGTATAAGACGGAGGTACAGTACTGGCGGGGACAGATGTGTCACTGTCTAACACTGGGGTACTGTACTGATGGGGGCAGGTCTGTCACTGTATAACACTGGGTACAGTACTGGTGGGGATAGGTCTGTCACTGTCTAACACTGGGGTACAGTACTGGTGGGGCAGGTCTGTCAGTGTATAACACTGGGGTACAGTACAGGTGGGAGCAGGTATGTCACTGTCTAACACTGGGATACAGTACTGGTGGGGACAGGTCTGTCACTGTCTAACACTGGGGTACAGTACTGGTGGGGACATGTCTGTCACTGTATAACACTGGGGTACTGTACTGGTGGGGACATGTCTGTCACTGTATAACACTGGGATACAGCACTGGTGGGGACAGGTCTGTCACTGAAAACACTGGGGTACAGTACTGGTGGGGACTTGTCTGTCACGGTATAACACTGGGATACAGTACTGGTGGGGACAGGTCTGTCACTGTATAACACTGGGGTACAGTACTGGTGAGGAGAGGTCTGTCACTGTATAACACTGGGGTACAGTACTGGTGGGGACAGGTCTATCACTGTATAACACTGGGGTACTATACTGGTGCGGCAGGGCTGTGACTGTAACACTGGCGTACATTACAAGTGGGGACAGGTCTATCACTGTATAACACTAGGGTACAGTACTGGTGGGGACAGGTTTGTCACTATATAACACTGGGATACAGTACTGGTGAGGACAGGTCTGTCACTATATAACAGTGGGGTACAGTACTGGTGGGGATAGCTCTGTCACTGTATAACACTGGGTACAGTACTGGTGGGGACAGGTCTGTCACTGTCTAACACTGGGGTACAGGACTGGTGGGGACATGTCTGTCACGGTATATCACTGGGATACAGTACTGGGGGACAGCTCTGTCACTGTATAACATTGGGGCACACTACTGGTGGGAACAGGTCTGCCACTATATAACACAGGGTACAGTACAGGTGGGGACAGGTCTGTCACTGTATAACACTGGGGTACAGTACTGGTGGGGACAGGTCTGTCAATGTATAACACTAGCATACAGTACTGGTGGGAACAGGTCTGTCACTACATAACACTGGGGTACAGTACTGGTGGGGACAGGTCTGTCACTGTATAACACTGCGGTACAGTACTGGTGGGGACAGGTCTGTCACTGTATAACACTGGGGTACAGTACTGGTGGGGACAGCTCTGTCACTGTATAACACTGGGGCACAGTACTGGTGTCGACAGGTCTGTCACTGTATAACACTGGGGTACAGTACTGGTGGGGACAGGTCTGTCACGGTATAACACTGGTGTACAGAACTGGTGTGGACAGGTCTGTGTGTAACACTGGGGTACAGTACTGGTGGAGACAGGTCTGTCACTATAACACTGGGGTACAGTACTGGTGGGGACAGGTCTGTCACTGTATAACACTGGCGTACAGTACTGGTGTGGACAGGTCTGTCCCTGTATAACACTGGGGCACAGTACTGGTGGGGACAGGTCTGTCACTGTATAACACTGGCATACAGAATTGGTTGGAACAGGTTTGTCACTGTATAATACTGGGGTACAGTACTGGTGGAGACAGGTCTGTCACTACATAACACTGGGGTACAGTACTGGTGGGGACAGGTCTGTCACTGTATAACACTGGTGTACAGAACTGGTGGGAACAGGTCTGTGACTGTGTAACACTGGGTTACAGTACTGGTGGGGACAGGTCTCGGTCAAATCCATCGAACGCAGTACCGCCATCCTAACCTGCAATCTTCTTCCTGACTTCTCCGCCCCCATCCCAGTCTGACCTATCACCCTCACCTTGACCTCTTTCCACCTATCGCATTTCCGACGCCCCTCCCCCACGTCCCTCCAACATACCTTTTATCTTGGCCTGCTGGACACACTTTCCTCATTCCTGAAGAAGGGCTTATGCCCGAAACGTCGATTGTCCTGTTCACTGGATGCTACCTGACCTGCTGCGCTTTTCCAGCAACACATTTTCAGTTACAGTACTGGTGGGGACATGTCTGTCACTATATAACACTGGGATACAGTACTGGTGTGGACAGGTCTGTCACTGTATAACAGTGGGTTACAGTTTCGATAGGGACAGGTCTGTTGATATATAATGCTAGGGTACAGTCTGGTGGGAACAGGTCAGTCACTGTATAAGACGGAGGTACAGTACTGGCGGGGACAAATGTGTCACTGTCTAACACTGCGGTACAGTACTGATGGGGACAGGTGTGTCATTGTATAACACTGGGGTACAGTACTGGTGGGGCAGGTCTGTCAGTGTATAACACTGGGGTACAGTACAGGTGGGAGCAGGTATGTCACTGTCTAACACTGGAGTACAGTACTGGTGGGGACATGTCTGTCACTGTATAACACTGGGATACAGTACTGGTGGGGACAGGTCTGTCACTGTATAACACTGGGGTACAGTACTGGTGGGGACAGGTCTGTCACTGTCTAACACTGGGGTACAGTACTGGTGGGAACAAGTCTGTGACTGTGTAACACTGGGGTACAGTACTGGTGGAGACAGGTCTGTATCTACATAACACTGGGGTACAGTACTGGTGAGGACAGGTCTGTCACTGTATAACACTGGGGTACAGTACTGGTGGGGACAGGTCTATCACTGTATAACACTGGGGTACTATACTGGTGGGGCAGGGCTGTGACTGTGTAACACTTGCGCACATTACTGGTGGGGACAGGTCTATCACTGTATATTACTCGGGTACAGTACTGGTGGGGACAGGTTTGTCACTATATAACACGGGTACAGTACTGGTGGGGACAGGTCTGTCACTGTATAACACTGGGGTACAGTACTGGTGGGGACAGGTCTATCACTGTATAACACTGGGGTAATATTCTGGTGGAGCAGGGCTGTGACTGTGTAACACCAGCGTACATTAATGGTGGGGACAGGTCTGTCACTGTATAACACTGGGGCACAGTACTGGTGGCGACAGGTCTGTCACTGTATAACACTGGGGCACAGTACTGGTGGGTCAGGTCTGTCACTGTATAACACTGGGGTTCAGTACTGGTGGGGACAGCTCTGTCACTGTATAACACTGGGGTATAGTACTGGTGGGGACAGGTCTGTCCCTGTATAACACTGGGGTACAGTACTGGTGGAGACAGCTCTCTCACTGTATAACACTGGGGTCCAGTACTGGTGGGGACAGGTCTGTCCCTGTATAACACTGGGGTACAGTACTGGTGGAGACAGCTCTCTCACTGTATAACACTGGGGTCCAGTACTGGTGGGGACAGGTCTGTCCCTGTATAACACTGGGGTACAGTACTGGTGGAGACAGCTCTCTCACTGTATAACACTGGGGTACAGTACTGGTGGGGACAGGTCTGTCACTGTATAACACTGGGGCACAGTACTGGTGGGGACAGGTCTGTCACTCTAACACTGGGGTACAGCACTGGTGGGTACATGTCTGTCACTGTATAACACTGGGGTACACTACTGGTGGGGACAGGTCTATCACTATATACCACTGGCGTACAGTACTGGTGGGGACAGGTCTGTTACTGTATAACACTGGGATACAGCACTGGTTGGGACGGTTCTGTCACTGTATAACACTGGGGGACAGTACTGGTGGGAACAGGTCTGTCACTGTATAACACTGGGATACAGTACTGGTTGGGACGGGTCTGTCACTGTATAACACTGGGGTACAGTACTGGTGGGGACTGGTCTGTCACAGTATAACACTGGGGTACAGTACTGGTGGGGACAGGTCTATCACTATAACACTGGGGTACAGTACTGGTGGGAACAGGTCTGTCACTGTATATCACTGGGGTACAGTACTGGTGGAGACAGGTCTGTCACTGTATAACACTGGGGTACAGTACTGGTGAGGACAGGTCTGTCACTGTATAACACTGGGGTACAGTACTGGTGGGGACAGGTCTATCACTGTATAACACTGGGGTACTGTGCTGGTGGGGACAGGTCTGTGCCGAAATAACACAGGTCCAGTCCTGGTGGGGACACGTCTGTCACTGTATAACACTGGTGTCCAATACTGGTGGGGACAGATGTGTAACTTATTAAAACTGGGGCACAGTTCTGGTGGGAACAGGTCTGTCACTACAACACTGGGATACAGTACTGGTGGGGACGGGTCTCACTGTATAACACTGGGGTACAGTACTGGTGGGGACAGGTCTGTCACTGTATAACACTGGGTACAGTACTGGTAGGGACAGGTCTGACACTGTATAACACTGGGGCACAGTACTGGTGGGGACAGGTCTGTCACTGTATAACACTGGGGTCCAGTACTGGTGGGGACAGCTCTGTCACTGTATAACACTGGGGTACAGTAATGATAGGGACAGGTCTGTCACTGTATAATACTGGGGTACAGTACTGGTGGAGACAGGTCTGTCACTATATAACACCAGGGTACAGTACTGGTGGGGACAGGTCTGACACTGTATAATACTGGGGTACAGTACTTGTGGGAACAGGTCTGTGACTGTGTAGCACTGGGGTACAGTACTGGTGGAGACAGGTCTGTCACTATATAACACTGGGGTACAGTACTGGTGGGAACAGGTCTGTGACTGTGTAGCACTGTGGTACAGTACTGGTGGAGACAGGTCTGTCACTATATAACACTGGGGTACAGTACTGGTGGGGACAGGTCTGTCACTGTATAACACTGGGGTATAGTACTGGTGGGGACAGCTCTCTCACTGTATAACACTGGGGTACAGTACTGGTGGGGACAGGTCTGTCACTGTATAACACTGGGGTACAGTACTGGTGGGGACAGGTCTATCACTGTATAACACTGGGGTACTGTACTGGTGGGGACAGGTCTGTGCCGAAATAACACTGAGGTCCAGTGCTGGTGGGGACAGGTCTATCACTGTATAACACTGGGGTACTGTACTGGTGGGGACAGGTCTGTGCCGAAATAACACTGAGGTCCAGTGCTGGTGGGGACACGTCTGTCACTGTATAACACTGGTGTCCAATACTGGTGGGGACAGATGTGTTTCTTATTAAAACTGGGGCACAGTACTGGTGGGAACAGGTCTGTCACTGTATAACACTGGGATACAGTACTGGTGGGGACAGGTCTGTCACTGTATAACACTGGGGTACAGTACTGGTGGGGACTGGTCTGTCACTATAACACTGGGGTACAGTACTGGTGGGGACAGTTCTGTCACTGAATAACACTGGGGTACAGTACTGGTGGGGACAGGTCTGTCACTGTATAACACTGTGGTACAGTACTGGTGGGGACAGGTCTCACTGTATAACACTGGGGTACAGTACTGGTGGGGACAGGTCTGTCACTGTATAACACTGGGGTACAGTACTGGTGGGGACTGGTCTGTCACTATAACACTGGGGTACAGTACTGGTGGGGACAGGTCTGTCACTATAACACTGGGGCACAGTACTGGTGGGAACAGGTCTGTCACTGAATAACACTGGGGTACAGTACTGGTGGGGTCAGGGTCTGTCACTGTATAACACTGGGGTACAGTACTGGTGGGGACAGGTCTGTCAATGTATAACACTGGGGTACAGTACAGGTGGGGACAGCTCTGTCTCTGTATACCACTGGGGTACAGTACTGGTGGGGACAGGTCTGTCACTGTATAACACTGGGTACAGTACTGGTAGGGACAGGTCTGTCACTGTATAACACTGGGGCACAGTACTGGTGGGGACAGGTCTGTCACTGAATAACACTGGGGTACAGTACTGGTGGGGACAGGGTCTGTCACTGTATAACACTGGGGTACAGTAATGATAGGGACAGGTCTGTCACTGTATAATACTGGGGTACAGTACTGGTGGGGACGGGTCTGTGACTGTGTAACACTGAGGTACAGTACTGGTGGAGACAGGTCTGTCACTGTATAACACTGGGGTACAGTACTGGTAGGGACAGGTCTGTCACTGTATAACACTGGGGCACAGTACTGGTGGGGACAGGTCTGTCACTGAATAACACTGGGGTACAATACTGGTGGGGACAGGTCTGTCACTGTATAACACTGGGGTACAGTAATGATAGGGACAGGTCTGTCACTGTATAATACTGGGGTACAGTACTGGTGGGGACAGGTCTGTCACTGTGTAACACTGGGGTACAGTACTGGTGGGGACAGGTCTGTCACTGTATAACTGGGGTACATTACTGGTGGGGACAGGTCTATCACTGTATAACACTAGGGTACAGTACTGGTGGGGACAGACCTGTGCCGAAATAACACTGAGGTGCAGTACTGGTGGGGACACGTCTGTCACTGTATAACACTGGTGTCCAATACTGGTGGGGACAGATGTGTTACTTATTAAAACTGGGGCACAGTACTGGTGGGAACACGTCTGTCACTGTATAACACTGGGGTACAGTACTGGTGGGGACGGGTCTGTCACTGTATAACACTGGGGTACAGTACTGGTGGGGACAGGTCTGTCACTGTATGACACTGGGGAACAGTACTGGTGGGGACAGGTCTGTCACTGTATAACACTGGGGTACAGTACTGGTGGGGACGGGTCTGTCACTGTATAACACTGGGGTACAGTACTGGTGGGGACAGGTCTGTCACTGTATAACACTGGGGCACAGTACTGGTGGAACAGGTCTGTCACTGTATAACATTGGGGTACAGTACTGGTGGGGACAGCTCTCTCACTGTATACCACTGGGGTACAGTACTGGTGGGGACAGCTCTGTCACTGTATAACACTGGGTACAGTACTGGTAGGGACAGGTCTGTCACTGTATAACACTGGGGCACAGTACTGGTGGGGACAGGTCTGTCACTGAATAACACTGGGGTACAGTACTGGTGGGGACAGGGTCTGTCACTGTATAACACTGGGGTACAGTAATGATAGGGACAGGTCTGTCACTGTATACTACTGGGATACAGTACTGGTGGAGACAGGTCTGTCACTATATAACACTGGGGTACAGTTCTGGTGGAGACAGGTCTGTCACTGTATAACACTGGGGTACAGTACTGGTGGGAACAGGTCTGTGACTGTGTAGCACTGGGGTACAATACTGGTGGAGACAGGTCTGTCACTATATAACACTGGGGTACAGTACTGGTGGGGACAGGTCTGTCATTGTGTTACACTGGGGTACAGTACTGGTGGGGAAGCTCTCTCACTGTATAACACTGGGGTACAGTACTGGTGGGGACAGGTCTGTCACTGTATAACACTGGGGCACAGTACTGGTGGGGACAGGTCTGTCACTGTATAACACTGGGGTACACTACTGGTGGGGACAGGTCTATCACTGTATACCACTGGCGTACAGTACTGGTGGGGACAGGTCTGTCACTGTATAACACTGGGGTACAGTACTGGTGGGGACAGGTCTGACACTGTATAACACTGGGGTACAGTACTGGTGGAGACAGGTCTGTCACTATTTAACACTGAGGTACAGTACTGGTGGGGACAGGTCTGTCACTATATAACACTGGGGTACAGTACTGGTGGGGACAGGTCTGTCACTGTGTAACACTGGGTTACAGTACTGGTGGGGACAGGTCTGTCACTGTATAACACTGGGGTACAGTAATGATAGGGACAGGTCTGTCACTATAACACTGGGGTTCAGTACTGGTGGGAACAGGTCTGTGACTGTGTAGCACTGGGGTACAGTACTGGTGGAGACAGGTCTATCACTATATAACACTGGGGTACAGTACTGGTGGGGACAGGTCTGTCACTGTATAACACTGGGGTACAGTAATGATAGGGACAGGTCTGTCACTATAATACTGGGGTACAGTACTCGTGGAGACAGGTCTGTCACTATATAACACTGGGGTACAGTACTGGTGGGGACAGGTCTGTCACTGTATAACACTGATGTACAGAACTGGTGGGGACAGGTCTGCGTGTAACACTGGGGTACAGTACTGGTGGGGACAGGTCTGTGACTGTATAACACTGGGGCACAGTACTGGTGGGGGCAGGTCTGTCACTGTATCACATTGGGGTACAGTACTGGTGGGGACAGCTCTGTCACTGTATAACACTGGGGTACAGTAATGATAGGGACAGGTCTGTCACTGTATAATACTGGGGTACAGTACTGGTGGGGACAGGTCTGTCACTGTATAACACTGGGGTACACTACTGGTGGGGACAGGTCTATCACTGTATACCACTGGCGTACAGTACTGGTGGGGACAGGTCTGTCACTGTATAACACTGGGTACAGTACTGGTGGGGACAGGTCTCACTGTATAACACTGGGGTACAGTACTGGTGGGGACAGGTCTGTCACTGTATAACACTGGGGTACAGTACTGGTGGGGACTGGTCTGTCACTATAACACTGGGGTACAGTACTGGTGGGGACAGGTCTGTCACTATAACACTGGGGCACAGTACTGGTGGGAACAGGTCTGTCACTGAATAACACTGGGGTACAGTACTGGTGGGGTCAGGGTCTGTCACTGTATAACACTGGGGTACAGTACTGGTGGGGACAGGTCTGTCACTGAATAACACTGGGGTACAATACTGGTGGGGACAGGGTCTGTCACTGTATAACACTGGGGTACAGTAATGATAGGGACAGGTCTGTCACTGTATACTACTGGGATACAGTACTGGTGGAGACAGGTCTGTCACTATATAACACTGGGGTACAGTTCTGGTGGAGACAGGTCTGTCACTGTATAACACTGGGGTACAGTACTGGTGGGAACAGGTCTGTGACTGTGTAGCACTGGGGTACAATACTGGTGGAGACAGGTCTGTCACTGTATAACACTGTGGTACAGTACTGGTGGGGACAGGTCTCACTGTATAACACTGGGGTACAGTACTGGTGGGAACAGGTCTGTGACTGTGTAGCACTGGGGTACAATACTGGTGGAGACGGGTCTGTCACTGTATAACACTGGGGTACAGTACTGGTGGGGACAGGTCTGTCAATGTATAACACTGGGGTACAGTACAGGTGGGGACAGCTCTGTCTCTGTATACCACTGGGGTACAGTACTGGTGGGGACAGGTCTGTCACTGTATAACACTGGGTACAGTACTGGTAGGGACAGGTCTGTCACTGTATAACACTGGGGCACAGTACTGGTGGGGACAGGTCTGTCACTGAATAACACTGGGGTACAGTACTGGTGGGGACAGGGTCTGTCACTGTATAACACTGGGGTACAGTAATGATAGGGACAGGTCTGTCACTGTATAATACTGGGGTACAGTACTGGTGGGGACGGGTCTGTGACTGTGTAACACTGAGGTACAGTACTGGTGGAGACAGGTCTGTCACTGTATAACACTGGGGTACAGTACTGGTAGGGACAGGTCTGTCACTGTATAACACTGGGGCACAGTACTGGTGGGGACAGGTCTGTCACTGAATAACACTGGGGTACAATACTGGTGGGGACAGGTCTGTCACTGTATAACACTGGGGTACAGTAATGATAGGGACAGGTCTGTCACTGTATAATACTGGGGTACAGTACTGGTGGGGACAGGTCTGTCACTGTGTAACACTGGGGTACAGTACTGGTGGGGACAGGTCTGTCACTGTATAACTGGGGTACATTACTGGTGGGGACAGGTCTATCACTGTATAACACTAGGGTACAGTACTGGTGGGGACAGACCTGTGCCGAAATAACACTGAGGTGCAGTACTGGTGGGGACACGTCTGTCACTGTATAACACTGGTGTCCAATACTGGTGGGGACAGATGTGTTACTTATTAAAACTGGGGCACAGTACTGGTGGGAACACGTCTGTCACTGTATAACACTGGGGTACAGTACTGGTGGGGACGGGTCTGTCACTGTATAACACTGGGGTACAGTACTGGTGGGGACAGGTCTGTCACTGTATGACACTGGGGAACAGTACTGGTGGGGACAGGTCTGTCACTGTATAACACTGGGGTACAGTACTGGTGGGGACGGGTCTGTCACTGTATAACACTGGGGTACAGTACTGGTGGGGACAGGTCTGTCACTGTATAACACTGGGGCACAGTACTGGTGGAACAGGTCTGTCACTGTATAACATTGGGGTACAGTACTGGTGGGGACAGCTCTCTCACTGTATACCACTGGGGTACAGTACTGGTGGGGACAGCTCTGTCACTGTATAACACTGGGTACAGTACTGGTAGGGACAGGTCTGTCACTGTATAACACTGGGGCACAGTACTGGTGGGGACAGGTCTGTCACTGAATAACACTGGGGTACAGTACTGGTGGGGACAGGGTCTGTCACTGTATAACACTGGGGTACAGTAATGATAGGGACAGGTCTGTCACTGTATACTACTGGGATACAGTACTGGTGGAGACAGGTCTGTCACTATATAACACTGGGGTACAGTTCTGGTGGAGACAGGTCTGTCACTGTATAACACTGGGGTACAGTACTGGTGGGAACAGGTCTGTGACTGTGTAGCACTGGGGTACAATACTGGTGGAGACAGGTCTGTCACTATATAACACTGGGGTACAGTACTGGTGGGGACAGGTCTGTCATTGTGTTACACTGGGGTACAGTACTGGTGGGGAAGCTCTCTCACTGTATAACACTGGGGTACAGTACTGGTGGGGACAGGTCTGTCACTGTATAACACTGGGGCACAGTACTGGTGGGGACAGGTCTGTCACTGTATAACACTGGGGTACACTACTGGTGGGGACAGGTCTATCACTGTATACCACTGGCGTACAGTACTGGTGGGGACAGGTCTGTCACTGTATAACACTGGGGTACAGTACTGGTGGGGACAGGTCTGACACTGTATAACACTGGGGTACAGTACTGGTGGAGACAGGTCTGTCACTATTTAACACTGAGGTACAGTACTGGTGGGGACAGGTCTGTCACTATATAACACTGGGGTACAGTACTGGTGGGGACAGGTCTGTCACTGTGTAACACTGGGTTACAGTACTGGTGGGGACAGGTCTGTCACTGTATAACACTGGGGTACAGTAATGATAGGGACAGGTCTGTCACTATAACACTGGGGTTCAGTACTGGTGGGAACAGGTCTGTGACTGTGTAGCACTGGGGTACAGTACTGGTGGAGACAGGTCTATCACTATATAACACTGGGGTACAGTACTGGTGGGGACAGGTCTGTCACTGTATAACACTGGGGTACAGTAATGATAGGGACAGGTCTGTCACTATAATACTGGGGTACAGTACTCGTGGAGACAGGTCTGTCACTATATAACACTGGGGTACAGTACTGGTGGGGACAGGTCTGTCACTGTATAACACTGATGTACAGAACTGGTGGGGACAGGTCTGCGTGTAACACTGGGGTACAGTACTGGTGGGGACAGGTCTGTGACTGTATAACACTGGGGCACAGTACTGGTGGGGGCAGGTCTGTCACTGTATCACATTGGGGTACAGTACTGGTGGGGACAGCTCTGTCACTGTATAACACTGGGGTACAGTAATGATAGGGACAGGTCTGTCACTGTATAATACTGGGGTACAGTACTGGTGGGGACAGGTCTGTCACTGTATAACACTGGGGTACACTACTGGTGGGGACAGGTCTATCACTGTATACCACTGGCGTACAGTACTGGTGGGGACAGGTCTGTCACTGTATAACACTGGGTACAGTACTGGTGGGGACAGGTCTCACTGTATAACACTGGGGTACAGTACTGGTGGGGACAGGTCTGTCACTGTATAACACTGGGGTACAGTACTGGTGGGGACTGGTCTGTCACTATAACACTGGGGTACAGTACTGGTGGGGACAGGTCTGTCACTATAACACTGGGGCACAGTACTGGTGGGAACAGGTCTGTCACTGAATAACACTGGGGTACAGTACTGGTGGGGTCAGGGTCTGTCACTGTATAACACTGGGGTACAGTACTGGTGGGGACAGGTCTGTCACTGAATAACACTGGGGTACAATACTGGTGGGGACAGGGTCTGTCACTGTATAACACTGGGGTACAGTAATGATAGGGACAGGTCTGTCACTGTATACTACTGGGATACAGTACTGGTGGAGACAGGTCTGTCACTATATAACACTGGGGTACAGTTCTGGTGGAGACAGGTCTGTCACTGTATAACACTGGGGTACAGTACTGGTGGGAACAGGTCTGTGACTGTGTAGCACTGGGGTACAATACTGGTGGAGACAGGTCTGTCACTGTATAACACTGTGGTACAGTACTGGTGGGGACAGGTCTCACTGTATAACACTGGGGTACAGTACTGGTGGGGACAGGTCTGTCACTGTATAACACTGGGGTACAGTACTGGTGGGGACTGGTCTGTCACTATAACACTGGGGTACAGTACTGGTGGGGACAGGTCTGTCACTATAACACTGGGGCACAGTACTGGTGGGAACAGGTCTGTCACTGAATAACACTGGGGTACAGTACTGGTGGGGTCAGGGTCTGTCACTGTATAACACTGGGGTACAGTACTGGTGGGGACAGGTCTGTCAATGTATAACACTGGGGTACAGTACAGGTGGGGACAGCTCTGTCTCTGTATACCACTGGGGTACAGTACTGGTGGGGACAGGTCTGTCACTGTATAACACTGGGTACAGTACTGGTAGGGACAGGTCTGTCACTGTATAACACTGGGGCACAGTACTGGTGGGGACAGGTCTGTCACTGAATAACACTGGGGTACAGTACTGGTGGGGACAGGGTCTGTCACTGTATAACACTGGGGTACAGTAATGATAGGGACAGGTCTGTCACTGTATAATACTGGGGTACAGTACTGGTGGGGACGGGTCTGTGACTGTGTAACACTGAGGTACAGTACTGGTGGAGACAGGTCTGTCACTGTATAACACTGGGGTACAGTACTGGTAGGGACAGGTCTGTCACTGTATAACACTGGGGCACAGTACTGGTGGGGACAGGTCTGTCACTGAATAACACTGGGGTACAATACTGGTGGGGACAGGTCTGTCACTGTATAACACTGGGGTACAGTAATGATAGGGACAGGTCTGTCACTGTATAATACTGGGGTACAGTACTGGTGGGGACAGGTCTGTCACTGTGTAACACTGGGGTACAGTACTGGTGGGGACAGGTCTGTCACTGTATAACTGGGGTACATTACTGGTGGGGACAGGTCTATCACTGTATAACACTAGGGTACAGTACTGGTGGGGACAGACCTGTGCCGAAATAACACTGAGGTGCAGTACTGGTGGGGACACGTCTGTCACTGTATAACACTGGTGTCCAATACTGGTGGGGACAGATGTGTTACTTATTAAAACTGGGGCACAGTACTGGTGGGAACACGTCTGTCACTGTATAACACTGGGGTACAGTACTGGTGGGGACGGGTCTGTCACTGTATAACACTGGGGTACAGTACTGGTGGGGACAGGTCTGTCACTGTATGACACTGGGGAACAGTACTGGTGGGGACAGGTCTGTCACTGTATAACACTGGGGTACAGTACTGGTGGGGACGGGTCTGTCACTGTATAACACTGGGGTACAGTACTGGTGGGGACAGGTCTGTCACTGTATAACACTGGGGCACAGTACTGGTGGAACAGGTCTGTCACTGTATAACATTGGGGTACAGTACTGGTGGGGACAGCTCTCTCACTGTATACCACTGGGGTACAGTACTGGTGGGGACAGCTCTGTCACTGTATAACACTGGGTACAGTACTGGTAGGGACAGGTCTGTCACTGTATAACACTGGGGCACAGTACTGGTGGGGACAGGTCTGTCACTGAATAACACTGGGGTACAGTACTGGTGGGGACAGGGTCTGTCACTGTATAACACTGGGGTACAGTAATGATAGGGACAGGTCTGTCACTGTATACTACTGGGATACAGTACTGGTGGAGACAGGTCTGTCACTATATAACACTGGGGTACAGTTCTGGTGGAGACAGGTCTGTCACTGTATAACACTGGGGTACAGTACTGGTGGGAACAGGTCTGTGACTGTGTAGCACTGGGGTACAATACTGGTGGAGACAGGTCTGTCACTATATAACACTGGGGTACAGTACTGGTGGGGACAGGTCTGTCATTGTGTTACACTGGGGTACAGTACTGGTGGGGAAGCTCTCTCACTGTATAACACTGGGGTACAGTACTGGTGGGGACAGGTCTGTCACTGTATAACACTGGGGCACAGTACTGGTGGGGACAGGTCTGTCACTGTATAACACTGGGGTACACTACTGGTGGGGACAGGTCTATCACTGTATACCACTGGCGTACAGTACTGGTGGGGACAGGTCTGTCACTGTATAACACTGGGGTACAGTACTGGTGGGGACAGGTCTGACACTGTATAACACTGGGGTACAGTACTGGTGGAGACAGGTCTGTCACTATTTAACACTGAGGTACAGTACTGGTGGGGACAGGTCTGTCACTATATAACACTGGGGTACAGTACTGGTGGGGACAGGTCTGTCACTGTGTAACACTGGGTTACAGTACTGGTGGGGACAGGTCTGTCACTGTATAACACTGGGGTACAGTAATGATAGGGACAGGTCTGTCACTATAACACTGGGGTTCAGTACTGGTGGGAACAGGTCTGTGACTGTGTAGCACTGGGGTACAGTACTGGTGGAGACAGGTCTATCACTATATAACACTGGGGTACAGTACTGGTGGGGACAGGTCTGTCACTGTATAACACTGGGGTACAGTAATGATAGGGACAGGTCTGTCACTATAATACTGGGGTACAGTACTCGTGGAGACAGGTCTGTCACTATATAACACTGGGGTACAGTACTGGTGGGGACAGGTCTGTCACTGTATAACACTGATGTACAGAACTGGTGGGGACAGGTCTGCGTGTAACACTGGGGTACAGTACTGGTGGGGACAGGTCTGTGACTGTATAACACTGGGGCACAGTACTGGTGGGGGCAGGTCTGTCACTGTATCACATTGGGGTACAGTACTGGTGGGGACAGCTCTGTCACTGTATAACACTGGGGTACAGTAATGATAGGGACAGGTCTGTCACTGTATAATACTGGGGTACAGTACTGGTGGGGACAGGTCTGTCACTGTATAACACTGGGGTACACTACTGGTGGGGACAGGTCTATCACTGTATACCACTGGCGTACAGTACTGGTGGGGACAGGTCTGTCACTGTATAACACTGGGTACAGTACTGGTGGGGACAGGTCTCACTGTATAACACTGGGGCACAGTACTGGTGGGGGCAGGTCTGTCACTGTATCACATTGGGGTACAGTACTGGTGGGGACAGCTCTGTCACTGTATAACACTGGGGTACAGTAATGATAGGGACAGGTCTGTCACTGTATAATACTGGGGTACAGTACTGGTGGGGACAGGTCTGTCACTGTATAACACTGGGGTACACTACTGGTGGGGACAGGTCTGTCACTGTATAACACTGGGGTATAGTACTGGTGGGGACAGGTCTGTCAATGTATAACACTAGCATACAGTACTGGTGGGAACAGGTCTGTCACTATATAACACTGGGGTACAGTACTGGTGGGGACTGGTCTGTCACTATAACACTGGGGTACAGTACTGGTGGGGACAGGTCTGTCACTATAACACTGGGGCACAGTACTGGTGGGAACAGGTCTGTCACTGAATAACACTGGGGTACAGTACTGGTGGGGTCAGGGTCTGTCACTGTATAACACTGGGGTACAGTACTGGTGGGGACAGGTCTGTCACTGAATAACACTGGGGTACAGTACTGGTGGGGACAGGGTCTGTCACTGTATAACACTGGGGTACAGTAATGATAGGGACAGGTCTGTCACTGTATACTACTGGGATACAGTACTGGTGGAGACAGGTCTGTCACTATATAACACTGGGGTACAGTTCTGGTGGAGACAGGTCTGTCACTGTATAACACTGGGGTACAGTACTGGTGGGAACAGGTCTGTGACTGTGTAGCACTGGGGTACAATACTGGTGGAGACAGGTCTGTCACTGTATAACACTGTGGTACAGTACTGGTGGGGACAGGTCTCACTGTATAACACTGGGGTACAGTACTGGTGGGGACAGGTCTGTCACTGTATAACACTGGGGTACAGTACTGGTGGGGACTGGTCTGTCACTATAACACTGGGGTACAGTACTGGTGGGGACAGGTCTGTCACTATAACACTGGGGCACAGTACTGGTGGGAACAGGTCTGTCACTGAATAACACTGGGGTACAGTACTGGTGGGGTCAGGGTCTGTCACTGTATAACACTGGGGTACAGTACTGGTGGGGACAGGTCTGTCAATGTATAACACTGGGGTACAGTACAGGTGGGGACAGCTCTGTCTCTGTATACCACTGGGGTACAGTACTGGTGGGGACAGGTCTGTCACTGTATAACACTGGGTACAGTACTGGTAGGGACAGGTCTGTCACTGTATAACACTGGGGCACAGTACTGGTGGGGACAGGTCTGTCACTGAATAACACTGGGGAACAGTACTGGTGGGGACAGGGTCTGTCACTGTATAACACTGGGGTACAGTAATGATAGGGACAGGTCTGTCACTGTATAATACTGGGGTACAGTACTGGTGGGGACGGGTCTGTGACTGTGTAACACTGAGGTACAGTACTGGTGGAGACAGGTCTGTCACTGTATAACACTGGGGTACAGTACTGGTAGGGACAGGTCTGTCACTGTATAACACTGGGGCACAGTACTGGTGGGGACAGGTCTGTCACTGAATAACACTGGGGTACAATACTGGTGGGGACAGGTCTGTCACTGTATAACACTGGGGTACAGTAATGATAGGGACAGGTCTGTCACTGTATAATACTGGGGTACAGTACTGGTGGGGACAGGTCTGTCACTGTG
The DNA here is from genome assembly GCF_037043375.1 of Chiloscyllium plagiosum. Classification (NCBI taxonomy): domain Eukaryota; kingdom Metazoa; phylum Chordata; class Chondrichthyes; order Orectolobiformes; family Hemiscylliidae; genus Chiloscyllium; species Chiloscyllium plagiosum. The sequence continues at coordinate 11,056,199 of NW_028270182.1, forward strand.
TAACACTGGGGTACAGTACTGGTGGGGACAGGTCTGTCACTGTATAACTGGGGTACATTACTGGTGGGGACAGGTCTATCACTGTATAACACTAGGGTACAGTACTGGTGGGGACAGACCTGTGCCGAAATAACACTGAGGTGCAGTACTGGTGGGGACACGTCTGTCACTGTATAACACTGGTGTCCAATACTGGTGCGGACAGATGTGTTACTTATTAAAACTGGGGCACAGTACTGGTGGGAACACGTCTGTCACTGTATAACACTGGGGTACAGTACTGGTGGGGACGGGTCTGTCACTGTATAACACTGGGGTACAGTACTGGTGGGGACAGGTCTGTCACTGTATGACACTGGGGAACAGTACTGGTGGGGACAGGTCTGTCACTGTATAACACTGGGGTACAGTACTGGTGGGGACGGGTCTGTCACTGTATAACACTGGGGTACAGTACTGGTGGGGACAGGTCTGTCACTGTATAACACTGGGGCACAGTACTGGTGGAACAGGTCTGTCACTGTATAACATTGGGGTACAGTACTGGTGGGGACAGCTCTCTCACTGTATACCACTGGGGTACAGTACTGGTGGGGACAGCTCTGTCACTGTATAACACTGGGTACAGTACTGGTAGGGACAGGTCTGTCACTGTATAACACTGGGGCACAGTACTGGTGGGGACAGGTCTGTCACTGTATAACACTGGGGCACAGTACTGGTGGGGACAGGTCTGTCACTGAATAACACTGGGGTACAGTACTGGTGGGGACAGGGTCTGTCACTGTATAACACTGGGGTACAGTAATGATAGGGACAGGTCTGTCACTGTATACTACTGGGATACAGTACTGGTGGAGACAGGTCTGTCACTATATAACACTGGGGTACAGTTCTGGTGGAGACAGGTCTGTCACTGTATAACACTGGGGTACAGTACTGGTGGGAACAGGTCTGTGACTGTGTAGCACTGGGGTACAATACTGGTGGAGACAGGTCTGTCACTATATAACACTGGGGTACAGTACTGGTGGGGACAGGTCTGTCACTGTGTTACACTGGGGTATAGTACTGGTGGGGAAGCTCTCTCACTGTATAACACTGGGGTACAGTACTGGTGGGGACAGGTCTGTCACTGTATAACACTGGGGCACAGTACTGGTGGGGACATGTCTGTCACTGTATAACACTGGGTACAGTACTGGTAGGGACAGGTCTGTCACTGTATAACACTGGGGCACAGTACTGGTGGGGACAGGTCTGTCACTGAATAACACTGGGGTACAGTACTGGTGGGGACAGGGTCTGTCACTGTATAACACTGGGGTACAGTAATGATAGGGACAGGTCTGTCACTGTATAATACTGGGGTACAGTACTGGTGGGGACGGGTCTGTGACTGTGTAACACTGAGGTACAGTACTGGTGGAGACAGGTCTGTCACTGTATAACACTGGGGTACAGTACTGGTAGGGACAGGTCTGTCACTGTATAACACTGGGGCACAGTACTGGTGGGGACAGGTCTGTCACTGAATAACACTGGGGTACAATACTGGTGGGGACAGGTCTGTCACTGTATAACACTGGGGTACAGTACTGGTGGGAACAGGTCTGTGACTGTGTAGCACTGGGGTACAATACTGGTGGAGACAGGTCTGTCACTGTATAACACTGTGGTACAGTACTGGTGGGGACAGGTCTCACTGTATAACACTGGGGTACAGTACTGGTGGGGACAGGTCTGTCACTGTATAACACTGGGGTACAGTACTGGTGGGGACTGGTCTGTCACTATAACACTGGGGTACAGTACTGGTGGGGACAGGTCTGTCACTATAACACTGGGGCACAGTACTGGTGGGAACAGGTCTGTCACTGAATAACACTGGGGTACAGTACTGGTGGGGTCAGGGTCTGTCACTGTATAACACTGGGGTACAGTACTGGTGGGGACAGGTCTGTCAATGTATAACACTGGGGTACAGTACAGGTGGGGACAGCTCTGTCTCTGTATACCACTGGGGTACAGTACTGGTGGGGACAGGTCTGTCACTGTATAACACTGGGTACAGTACTGGTAGGGACAGGTCTGTCACTGTATAACACTGGGGCACAGTACTGGTGGGGACAGGTCTGTCACTGAATAACACTGGGGAACAGTACTGGTGGGGACAGGGTCTGTCACTGTATAACACTGGGGTACAGTAATGATAGGGACAGGTCTGTCACTGTATAATACTGGGGTACAGTACTGGTGGGGACGGGTCTGTGACTGTGTAACACTGAGGTACAGTACTGGTGGAGACAGGTCTGTCACTGTATAACACTGGGGTACAGTACTGGTAGGGACAGGTCTGTCACTGTATAACACTGGGGCACAGTACTGGTGGGGACAGGTCTGTCACTGAATAACACTGGGTTCAATACTGGTGGGGACAGGTCTGTCACTGTATAACACTGGGGTACAGTAATGATAGGGACAGGTCTGTCACTGTATAATACTGGGGTACAGTACTGGTGGGGACAGGTCTGTCACTGTGTAACACTGGGGTACAGTACTGGTGGGGACAGGTCTGTCACTGTATAACTGGGGTACATTACTGGTGGGGACAGGTCTATCACTGTATAACACTAGGGTACAGTACTGGTGGGGACAGACCTGTGCCGAAATAACACTGAGGTGCAGTACTGGTGGGGACACGTCTGTCACTGTATAACACTGGTGTCCAATACTGGTGCGGACAGATGTGTTACTTATTAAAACTGGGGCACAGTACTGGTGGGAACACGTCTGTCACTGTATAACACTGGGGTACAGTACTGGTGGGGACGGGTCTGTCACTGTATAACACTGGGGTACAGTACTGGTGGGGACAGGTCTGTCACTGTATGACACTGGGGAACAGTACTGGTGGGGACAGGTCTGTCACTGTATAACACTGGGGTACAGTACTGGTGGGGACGGGTCTGTCACTGTATAACACTGGGGTACAGTACTGGTGGGGACAGGTCTGTCACTGTATAACACTGGGGCACAGTACTGGTGGAACAGGTCTGTCACTGTATAACATTGGGGTACAGTACTGGTGGGGACAGCTCTCTCACTGTATACCACTGGGGTACAGTACTGGTGGGGACAGCTCTGTCACTGTATAACACTGGGTACAGTACTGGTAGGGACAGGTCTGTCACTGTATAACACTGGGGCACAGTACTGGTGGGGACAGGTCTGTCACTGTATAACACTGGGGCACAGTACTGGTGGGGACAGGTCTGTCACTGAATAACACTGGGGTACAGTACTGGTGGGGACAGGGTCTGTCACTGTATAACACTGGGGTACAGTAATGATAGGGACAGGTCTGTCACTGTATACTACTGGGATACAGTACTGGTGGAGACAGGTCTGTCACTATATAACACTGGGGTACAGTTCTGGTGGAGACAGGTCTGTCACTGTATAACACTGGGGTACAGTACTGGTGGGAACAGGTCTGTGACTGTGTAGCACTGGGGTACAATACTGGTGGAGACAGGTCTGTCACTATATAACACTGGGGTACAGTACTGGTGGGGACAGGTCTGTCACTGTGTTACACTGGGGTATAGTACTGGTGGGGAAGCTCTCTCACTGTATAACACTGGGGTACAGTACTGGTGGGGACAGGTCTGTCACTGTATAACACTGGGGCACAGTACTGGTGGGGACATGTCTGTCACTGTATAACACTGGGTACAGTACTGGTAGGGACAGGTCTGTCACTGTATAACACTGGGGCACAGTACTGGTGGGGACAGGTCTGTCACTGAATAACACTGGGGTACAGTACTGGTGGGGACAGGGTCTGTCACTGTATAACACTGGGGTACAGTAATGATAGGGACAGGTCTGTCACTGTATAATACTGGGGTACAGTACTGGTGGGGACGGGTCTGTGACTGTGTAACACTGAGGTACAGTACTGGTGGAGACAGGTCTGTCACTGTATAACACTGGGGTACAGTACTGGTAGGGACAGGTCTGTCACTGTATAACACTGGGGCACAGTACTGGTGGGGACAGGTCTGTCACTGAATAACACTGGGGTACAATACTGGTGGGGACAGGTCTGTCACTGTATAACACTGGGGTACAGTAATGATAGGGACAGGTCTGTCACTGTATAATACTGGGGTACAGTACTGGTGGGGACAGGTCTGTCACTGTGTAACACTGGGGTACAGTACTGGTGGGGACAGGTCTGTCACTGTATAACTGGGGTACATTACTGGTGGGGACAGGTCTATCACTGTATAACACTAGGGTACAGTACTGGTGGGGACAGACCTGTGCCGAAATAACACTGAGGTGCAGTACTGGTGGGGACACGTCTGTCACTGTATAACACTGGTGTCCAATACTGGTGGGGACAGATGTGTTACTTATTAAAACTGGGGCACAGTACTGGTGGGAACACGTCTGTCACTGTATAACACTGGGGTACAGTACTGGTGGGGACGGGTCTGTCACTGTATAACACTGGGGTACAGTACTGGTGGGGACAGGTCTGTCACTGTATGACACTGGGAAACAGTACTGGTGGGGACAGGTCTGTCACTGTATAACACTGGGGTACAGTACTGGTGGGGACGGGTCTGTCACTGTATAACACTGGGGTACAGTACTGGTGGGGACAGGTCTGTCACTGTATAACACTGGGGCACAGTACTGGTGGAACAGGTCTGTCACTGTATAACATTGGGGTACAGTACTGGTGGGGACAGCTCTCTCACTGTATACCACTGGGGTACAGTACTGGTGGGGACAGCTCTGTCACTGTATAACACTGGGTACAGTACTGGTAGGGACAGGTCTGTCACTGTATAACACTGGGGCACAGTACTGGTGGGGACAGGTCTGTCACTGAATAAGACTGGGGTACAGTACTGGTGGGGACAGGGTCTGTCACTGTATAACACTGGGGTACAGTAATGATAGGGACAGGTCTGTCACTGTATACTACTGGGATACAGTACTGGTGGAGACAGGTCTGTCACTATATAACACTGGGGTACAGTTCTGGTGGAGACAGGTCTGTCACTGTATAACACTGGGGTACAGTACTGGTGGGAACAGGTCTGTGACTGTGTAGCACTGGGGTACAATACTGGTGGAGACAGGTCTGTCACTATATAACACTGGGGTACAGTACTGGTGGGGACAGGTCTGTCACTGTGTTACACTGGGGTATAGTACTGGTGGGGAAGCTCTCTCACTGTATAACACTGGGGTACAGTACTGGTGGGGACAGGTCTGTCACTGTATAACACTGGGGCACAGTACTGGTGGGGACATGTCTGTCACTGTATAACACTGGGGTACACTACTGGTGGGGACAGGTCTATCACTGTATACCACTGGCGTACAGTACTGGTGGGGACAGGTCTGTCACTGTATAACACTGGGGTACAGTACTGGTGGGGACAGGTCTGACACTGTATAACACTGGGGTACAGTACTGGTGGAGACAGGTCTGTCACTATTTAACACTGAGGTACAGTACTGGTGGGGACAGGTCTGTCACTATATAACACTGGGGTACAGTACTGGTGGGGACAGGTCTGTCACTGTGTAACACTGGGTTACAGTACTGGTGGGGACAGGTCTGTCACTGTATAACACTGGGGTACAGTAATGATAGGGACAGGTCTGTCACTATAACACTGGGGTTCAGTACTGGTGGGAACAGGTCTGTGACTGTGTAGCACTGGGGTACAGTACTGGTGGAGACAGGTCTATCACTATATAACACTGGGGTACAGTACTGGTGGGGACAGGTCTGTCACTGTATAACACTGGGGTACAGTAATGATAGGGACAGGTCTGTCACTATAATACTGGGGTACATTACTGGTGGAGACAGGTCTGTCACTATATAACACTGGGGTACAGTAATAGGGACAGGTCTGTGACTGTGTAACACTGGGGTACAGTACTCGTGGAGACAGGTCTGTCACTATATAACACTGGGGTACAGTACTGGTGGGGACAGGTCTGTCACTGTATAACACTGATGTACAGAACTGGTGGGGACAGGTCTGCGTGTAACACTGGGGTACAGTACTGGTGGGGACAGGTCTGTGACTGTATAACACTGGGGCACAGTACTGGTGGGGGCAGGTCTGTCACTGTATAACATTGGGGTACAGTACTGGTGGGGACAGCTCTGTCACTGTATAACACTGGGGTACAGTAATGATAGGGACAGGTCTGTCACTGTATAATACTGGGGTACAGTACTGGTGGGGACAGGTCTGTCACTGTATAACACTGGGGTAAACTACTGGTGGGGACAGGTCTATCACTGTATACCACTGGCGTACAGTACTGGTGGGGACAGGTCTGTCACTGTATAACACTGGGTACAGTACTGGTAGGGACAGGTCTGTCACTGTATAACACTGGGGCACAGTACTGGTGGGGACAGGTCTGTCACTGTATAACACTGGGGTACAATAATGATAGGGAAAGGTCTGTCACTGTATAATACTGGGGTACAGTACTGGTGGAGACAGGTCTGTCACTATATAACACCGGGGTACAGTACTGGTGGGGACAGGTCTGACACTGTATAACACTGGGGTACAGTACTGGTGGGAACAGGTCTGTGACTGTGTAGCACTGGGGTACAGTACTGGTGGAGACAGGTCTGTCACTATATAACACTGGGGGGCACAGTACTGGTGGGGACAGGTCTGTCACTGTATAACACTGGGGTACAGTAATGATAGGGACAGGTCTGTCACTATAATACTGGGGTACATTACTGGTGGAGACAGGTCTGTCACTATATAACACTGGGTTACAGTACTGGTGGCGACAGGTCTGTCACTGTATTACACTGGGGTACAGTAATTGGGACAGGTCTGTGACTGTGTAACACTGGGGCACAGTACTGGTGGCGACAGGTCTGTCACTATATAACACTGGGGTACAGTACTGGTGGGGACAGGTCTGTCACTGTATAACACTGATGTACAGAACTGGTGGGGACAGGTCTGCGTGTAACACTGGGGTACAGTACTGGTGGAGACAGATCTGTCTCTATATAACACTGGGATACAGTACTGGTGGGGACAGGTCTGTGACTGTGTAACACTGGGGTACAGTACTGGTGGAGACAGGTCTATCACTTTATAACACTGGAGCACAGTACTGGTGGGGGCAGGTCTGTCACTGTATAACACTGGGGTACAGTACTGGTGGGGACAGCTCTGTCACTGTATAATACTGGGGTACAGTACTGGTGGGGACAGGTCTTTCACTGTATAAGACTGGGTTACAGTTTCGATAGGGACAGGCCTGTTGATATATAATGCTGGGGTACAGTCTGGTGGGAACCGGTCAGTCACTGTATCAGACTGGGGTACATTACTGGTGGGGACAGATGTGTCACTGTCTAACACTGGGGTACAGTACTGATGGGGGCAGGTCTGCCAGTGTATAGCACTGGCGTACAGTACTGGTGGGGACAGGTCTGTCACTGTATAACACTGGAGTACAGTAATGAAAGGGACAGGTCTGTCACTGTATAATACTGGGGTACAGTACTGGTGGGGACAGGTCTGTCACTGTATAACACTGGAGTACAGTAATGATAGGGTCAGGTCTGTCTCTCTATAATACTGGGGTACAGTACTGGTGGAGACAGGTCTGTCACTATATAACACTGGGGTACAGTACTGGTGGGAGCAGATGTGTCACTGTAACACTGGGGCAAAGTACTGGTGGGGACAGGTCTGTCACTGTATAACACTGGGGTACAGTACTGGTGGGAACAGGTCTGTCACTGTATAACACTGGGGTACAGAACTGCTGGGAGCAGATGTGTCACTGTATAACACTGGGGTACAGTACTGGTGGGAACAGATGTGTCACTGTCTAACACTGGGGTACAGTACTGATGGGGGCAGGTCTGCCAGTGTATAGCACTGGCGTACAGTACTGGTGGGGACAGGTCTGTCACTGTATAACACTGGAGTACAGTAATGATAGGGACAGGTCTGTCACTGTATAATACTGGGGTACAGTACTGGTGGAGACTGGTCTGTCACTATATAACACTGGGGTACAGTACTGGTGGGGACAGGTCTGTCACTGTATAACACTGGAGTACAGTAATGATAGGGTCAGGTCTGTCTCTCTATAATACTGGGGTACAGTACTGGTGGAGACAGGTCTGTCACTATATAACACTGGGGTACAGTACTGGTGGGGACAGGTCTGTCACTGTATAACACTGGGTACAGTACTGGTAGGGACAGGTCTGACACTGTATAACACTGGGGCACAGTACTGGTGGGGACAGGTCTGTCACTGTATAACGCTGGGGTCCAGTACTGGTGGGGACAGCTCTGTCACTGTATAACACTGGGGTACAGTAATGATAGGGACAGGTCTGTCACTGTATAACACTGGAGTACAGTAATGATAGGGTCAGGTCTGTCTCTCTATAATACTGGGGTATAGTACTGGTGGAGACAGGTCTGTCACTATATAACACTGGGGTACAGTACTGGTGGGGACAGGTCTGTCACTATATAACACCAGGGTACAGTACTGGTGGGGACAGGTCTGACACTGTATAATACTGGGGTACAGTACTTGTGGGAACAGGTCTGTGACTGTGTAGCACTGGGGTACAGTACTGGTGGAGACAGGTCTGTCACTATATAACACTGGGGTACAGTACTGGTGGGAACAGGTCTGTGACTGTGTAGCACTGTGGTACAGTACTGGTGGAGACAGGTCTGTCACTATATAACACTGGGGTACAGTACTGGTGTGGACATGTCTATCACTGTATAACGCTGGGGTATAGTACTGGTGGGGACAGCTCTCTCACTGTATAACACTGGGGTACAGTACTGGTGGGGACAGGTCTGTCACTGTATAACACTGGGGTACAGTACTGGTGGGGACAGGTCTATCACTGTATAACACTGGGGTACTGTACTGGTGGGGACAGGTCTGTGCCGAAATAACACTGAGGTCCAGTGCTGGTGGGGACACGTCTGTCACTGTATAACACTGGTGTCCAATACTGGTGGGGACAGATGTGTTACTTATTAAAACTGGGGCACAGTACTGGTGGGAACAGGTCTGTCACTGTATAACACTGGGATAAAGTACTGGTGGGGACAGGTCTGTCACTGTATAACACTGGGGTGCAGTACTGGTGGGGACTGGTCTGTCACTATAACACTGGGGTACAGTACTGGTGGGGACAGTTCTGTCACTGAATAACACTGGGGTACAGTACTGGTGGGGACAGGTCTGTCACTATATAACACTGGGGTACAGTACTGGTGGGGACAGGTCTGTCACTGTATAACACTGATGTACAGAACTGGTGGGGACAGGTCTGCGTGTAACACTGGGGTACAGTACTGGTGGAGACAGATCTGTCTCTGTATAACACTGGGATACAGTACTGGTGGGGACAGGTCTGTGACTGTGTAACACTGGGGTACAGTACTGGTGGAGACAGGTCTATCACTGTATAACACTGGGGTACAGTACTGGTGGGGACAGCTCTGTCACTGTATAATACTGGGGTACAGTACTGGTGGGGACAGGTCTGTCACTATATAACACTTGGGGTACAGTACTGGTGGGGACAGGTCTTTCACTGTATAAGACTGGGTTACAGTTTCGATAGGGACAGGCCTGTTGATATATAATGCTGGGGTACAGTCTGGTGGGAACCGGTCAGTCACTGTATCAGACTGGGGTACATTACTGGTGGGGACAGATGTGTCACTGTCTAACACTGGGGTACAGTACTGATGGGGGCAGGTCTGCCAGTGTATAGCACTGGCGTACAGTACTGGTGGGGACAGGTCTGTCACTGTATAACACTGGAGTACAGTAATGATAGGGACAGGTCTGTCACTGTATAATACTGGGGTACAGTACTGGTGGAGACTGGTCTGTCACTATATAACACTGGGGTACAGTACTGGTGGGGACAGGTCTGTCACTGTATAACACTGGAGTACAGTAATGATAGGGTCAGGTCTGTCTCTCTATAATACTGGGGTACAGTACTGGTGGAGACAGGTCTGTCACTATATAACACTGGGGTACAGTACTGGTGGGAGCAGATGTGTCACTGTAACACTGGGGCAAAGTACTGGTGGGGACAGGTCTGTCACTGTATAACACTGGGGTACAGTACTGGTGGGAACAGGTCTGTCACTGTATAACACTGGGGTACAGAACTGCTGGGAGCAGATGTGTCACTGTATAACACTGGGGTACAGTACTGGTGGGAACAGGTCTGTCACTGTGTAACACTGGGGTACAGTACTAGTGGGGACAGGTCTGTCACTGTATAACACTGGGGTACAGTACTGGTGGGGACAGGTCTGTCACTGTATAACACTGGGGTACAGTACTGGTGGGAACAGGTCTGTCACTGTATAACACTGGGGTACAGAACTGCTGGGAGCAGATGTGTCACTGTATAACACTGGGGTACAGTACTGGTGGGAACAGGTCTGTCACTGTGTAACACTGGGGTACAGTACTAGTGGGGACAGGTCTGTCACTGTATAACACTGGGGTACAGTACTGGTGGGAACACGTCTGTCACTGTCTAACACTGGGGTACAGTACTGGTGGGGACAGGTCTGTCACTGTATAACACTGGGGTACAGTACTGGTGGGGACAGGTCTGTGACTGTGTAACACTGGGGTACAGTCCTGGTGGAGACAGGTCTATCACTGTATAACACTGGGGCACAGTACTGATGGGGACAGGTCTGTCACTGTATAGCACTGGGGTACAGTACTGGTGGGGACAGCTCTGTCACTGTATAACACTGGGGTACAGTAATGATAGGGACAGGTCTGTCACTGTATAATACTGGGGTACAGTACTGGTGGGGACAGGTCTGTCACTATATAACACTGGGGTACAGTACTGGTGGGGACAGGTCTGTCACTGTATAACAGTGGGTTACAGTTTCGATAGGGACAGGCCTGTTGATATATAATGCTGGGATACAGTACTGGTGGGAACACGTCAGTCACTGTATCAGACTGGGGTACATTACTGGTGGGGACAGATGTGTCACTGTCTAACACTGGGGTACAGTACTGATGGGGTCAGGTCTGCCAGTGTATAACACTGGCGTACAGTACTGTTGGGGACAGATCTGTCACTGTATAACACTGGAGTACAGAACTGGTTGGGACAGGTCTGTCACTGTATAACACTGGAGTACAGTACTGGTGGGGACAGGTCTGACACTGTATAACACTGGGGTACAGAACTGGTGGGAGCAGATGTGTCACTGTAACACTGGGGCAAAGTACTGGTGGGGACAGGTCTGTCACTGTATAACACTGGGGTACAGTACTGGTGGGAACAGGTCTGTCACTGTATAACTCTGGGGTACAGTACTGGTGGGGACAGGTCTGTCACTGTATAACACTGGAGTACAGAACTGCTGGGAGCAGATGTGTCACTGTATAACACTGGGGTACAGTACTGGTGGGAACAGGTCTGTCACTGTGTAACACTGGGGTACAGTACTAGTGGGGACAGGTCTGTCACTGTATAACACTGGGGTACAGTACTGGTGGGAACACGTCTGTCACTGTCTAACACTGGGGTACAGTACTGGTGGGGGCAGGTCTGTCACTGTCTAACACTGGGGTACAGTACTGGTGGGGACAGGTCTGTCACTGTATAACACTGCGGTACAGTATTGGTGGGGACAGGTCTGTCACTGTATAACACTGGGGTACAGTACTGGTGGGGACAGGTCTGTCACTGTATAACACTGGGGTACAGTACTGGTGGGGGCAGGTCTGTCACTGTCTAACACTGGGGTACAGTACTGGTGGGGACAGGTCTGTCACTGTATAACACTGCGGTACAGTATTGGTGGGGACAGGTCTGTCACTGTATAACACTGGGGTACAGTACTGGTGGGGACAGGTCTGTCACTGTCTAACACTGGGGTACAGTACTGGTGGGGGCAGGTCTGTCACTGTCTAACACTGGGGTACAGTACTGGTGGGGGCAGGTCTGTCACTGTACAACACTGGGGTACAGTACTGGTGGGGACGGGTCTGTCACTGTATAACACTGGGGTACAGTACTGGTGGGCAGGTCTGTGACTGTGTAACACTGGCGTACATTACTGGTGGGGACAGGTCTATCACTGTATAACACTGGGGTACAGTACTGGTGGGGACAGCTCTGTCACTGTCTAACACTGGGGTACAGTACTGGTGGGGACACATCTGTGACTGTATAACACTGGTGTACAGAACTGGTGGGGACAGATGTGTTACTTATTAAAACTGGGGCACAGTACTGGTGGGAACAGGTCTGTCACTGTATAACACTGGGGTACAGTACTGGTGGGGACGGGTCTGTCACTGTATAACACTGGGGTACAGTACTGGTGGGGACAGGTCTGTCACTGTATAACACTGAGGTACAGTACTGGTGGGGACAGGTCTGTCACTGTATAACACTGGGGTACAGTACTGGTGGGGACAGGTCTGTCACTGTATAACACTGGGGTACAGTACTGGTGGGGACAGGTCTGTCACTGTATAACACTGAGGTACAGTACTGGTGGGGACAGGTCTGTCACTGTATAACACTGGGGTACAGTACTGGTGGGGACAGGTCTGTCACTGTATAACACTGGGGTACAGTACTGGTGGGGACAGGTCTGTCACTGTATAACACTGGGGTACAGTACTGGTGGGGACAGGTCTGTCACTGTATAACACTGGGGTACAGTACTGGTGGGGACAGGGTCTGTCACTGTATAACACTGAGGTACAGTACTGGTGGGGACAGGTCTGTCACGATAATACTGGGATACAGTACTGATGGCGACATGTCTATCACTTATAACACTGGGGTATTGTACTGGTGTATTCAGGGCTGTCAGTGTGTCACACTGGTATAGTACTGCTGGAGATTGATCTGTCAGTGTATAACATGGTGTTTTGCAGATATTGGTGAGATTTGGAGTCACAATCTAACATTCTCTCCTCCCCTGACATTTTGAAGTCACTGAGACATGCATTGGCTGTATTGTCCAGGCAGTGAGACCTCAGACAATGGCCTGCTCTAGTCGCCCTCAGTTTGACACAACCCCTGCACTAATTGTGCACACTCTGCAACGTGAACATGGGACCTTCCTCAATACCTTTTTGAGATGCATTCTTATTGCAGTAGTTCATTATTGGCAGCTGTATGGTATTTTTGAGTATATCCGTGTGCGCGCACACACGTGTGTGTAGTTTGTCTCTCTTTAATTGCTGTTCTGTTGGCTTTAGGCGAATATCAAAGAGGTGGATGTTTTGATCCCTGCCAAACTGCACAACTCTCTGATTGGTGCTAAGGGGCGTCTGGTCCGGTCACTCATGGAGGAATGTGGAGGGGTGCACATCCATTTCCCTTCTGAAGGCTCAGGCAGCGACAAAGTCACCATCAGGGGTCCTGTCGAGGAAGTGGAGAAAGCAAGGAAACAGTTGCTTCAGCTGGCTGAGGAGAAGGTATTCCAGTCACATTGTTAATTTACATAGCACCTTTCACATCCCCAAGTGCAGGACAGAAGGGCTGTGCAATAAAATTTGACACTGAGTCACTTAAGGACGTAGTAGGTCAAAATCTTGAAGGGGCAGGCTGTAGGAAGAAGCATGTGCAGGTCGGGTGAATTGGCCGCGCTAAATTGCCCTTAGTGTTAGGTGCATTAGTCAGAGGGAAATGGGTCTGCGTGGGTTACTTTCAGAGGGTCGGTGTGGACTGGTTGGGCTGAAGGGCCTGTTTCCACACTGTAGGGAATCCAATCTAATCTAAAATCTTAAAAGAACAGAAGAGACAATATTTGATCAGATAATTTTTATTTTGTTCCTGAGAAGTTTCAGTTACCAGGAGCAACAAATGGTGGGATGTGAAGGATTGCGCGTGGCACTTTGACTGATCTCGTGGTGACCTTTTCAGTCTGATTCCATTATAGTTTAAGAAATTAGCATTGTCCAGGCCCACTGCAGTTTTGGACATCAGAGTGTATAGCAAATACAATACAGCAGGATTTGGAGATGCCGGTGTTGGACTGGGGTGTACAAAGTTAAAAATCACAAAACACCAGGTTATAGCCCAACAGGTTTAATTGGAAACACACTAGCTTTCGGAGCGTCGCATTATCACCTGATGAAGGAGCGACACTCCGAAAGCTAGTGTTTTTTGCAATTAAACCTGTTGGACTATCACCTGGTGTTGTGTGATTTTTAACTTAATACAGCAGGAAGCAGAGAAAAATCTCAGCAGAGGTCCAATTTGCACCAAGACAGAATTAGATGATTTATCAGCAGCATTAATGCACTTGTTTAAGTTTTCCATCAGCATCGTGCTGAACCTGTTTGCTGGTGGCTTAGGGGTAGTGCACACAGGTCTAGTTATCTCTCCTCCCCTGCACTACCTTTCCAATCTTTTACCTGGATGGGGGCAGCTCCAACAAGAGGCTCGTCACCATCCAGGACAAAGCAGTCCGCTTGATTGGTGCCACGTCCACAAACATCCACTCCTTCCACCACCGACGCTCAGTAGCGGCCGTGTGTACTGTCTACAAGATGCACGCAAGAACTTAGCAAAACTCCTCAGACAGCACCTTCTAAACCCATGATCACTTCCATCTTGAAGGCGAAGGGCAGCAGATATATGGGGACATCACTCACCTGCAAAAGCTCCCCTCCATGCCGTTCACCAACATGACTTGGAAATATATTGTGGAGGTGCCAGTGTTGGACTGGGGTGGACCAAGTTAACAATCACACAATACCGTGTTACAGTCCATCAGATTTATTTGAAAACACTAGCTTTCTGAGCCTCGCTCGCTCACTAACACCTGAAGAAGGAGCGAGGGTCCGAAAGCTTGTGTTTTCAAATAAACCTGTCGGACGATTAGGCGGTGTTGTGTGGTTTTTGAGTTGGAAATATATTGGCTGTTTCTACACTGTCGCTGGGTCAAAATCCCGGAATTCCCTCCCGAAGGGCCTTGTGGTTCGACCTGCAGTACAAGGACTGTGGCTGTTGAAGAAGGCAGCTCACCACCACCTTCTGAAGGGCAACTAGGGGTGGGCAATAAATGCAGGCCCACATCCCACAAGCAAGTACAAAAAAAAATCAATACTATGTATTCATACTTGTCTCTCAGAACTCATCAGAAAGGCTAATTAAAAGCGTATGGGATCCTTAGTTTAATTAATGGGGGTGCACAGTAGATTAATGGGGAGGATTCAAAGTAAAGCAGGATGATACAGGACTTGTCCAAGCAAGCTTTGTCTGGTAGAACTTTACAATTAATCCTCCCAGTGTCATCAGCAGGAGAGGTTTGTGATTAAGTACATGTAGGAAGTGCTAGAGAAACCCAGCAGGCCCCGCGCAGAGAGAAACAGAATTCTGCTTCTCTCTCTACAGTGGGACTAGATTGGGTTGGGATATCCGGTCAGCATGGACGGGTTGGGCCGAAGGGTTTGTTTCCATGCTGTACATCTCTATGACTCTATGCCTATCAGGCCCGCTGAGTTTCCCCAGCACTCCTGTTTTGCTTTTCACAATTCCTGCGTCTGCGGTTCTTCGTTTTTATTCTGATTGCAAGCGTTCCGTTCTCGATTCCTTCCCCGCTCCTACAGCAAATCAACAACTGCACTGTAGAGCTACACGCCAAACCGGAATACCACAAATTTCTCATCGGGAGGGGTGGCGGTAACATCCGCAGGGTGCGAGACCGCACGGGAGCCCGCATCATCTTCCCCGCAGCAGACGATAGGGACCAAGAGCTCATCACCATCGTCGGAAAAGAAGAAGCAATAAAGCAGGCACATAAAGAATTGGAGATTCTTATTAAGAACCTGGTAAGTTCCCTCTGTTAATTATCCTCACCTCATTGTTAGGAAGGAAGTTTTATTTTATACAATCTTAGGGCATCCAAAGCACTTAGAGTCATAGAGCTATACAGCACAGAAACAGACCCTTCGGTCCAACTCGTCCATGCTGACCAGATATCCTACATTAATCTGGCCCATATCCCTCCAAATCCTTCTCTTCATATACCAATCTTGATGCCTTTAAAATGTAGCAATTGTGCCAGCCTCCACCACTTCCTCTGGCAGCTCATTCCATACACGCACCACCCTTTGCATGAAAAGGTTAGACCTTAAGTCCCTTTTAAATCTTTCCCTGCTCACCTTAAACCTATGCCCTCTAGTTTTGGACTCCCTTACTCTGGGGCAAAGACCTTGGCTGTTCACCTTATCCATGCCCTTAATTATTTTATAAACCTCTATAAGGTCACCCCTCAGCCTCCAGTACTCCAGGGAAAATAGTCCCAGGCCTCTCACTCTAGCTCAAACTCCCCAACCCCAACAACATTCTTGCAAATCTTTTCCACACCCTCTCAAGCTTAACAACATCTTTCCCATTGCAGAGAGCCAGAATTGAACACAGTATTCAAAAGTGGCCTCATCAATGTCCTGTACAGTCTCCAGACTATGAAGTTTTAGTTTGTAGGAAACGTGCCCGCTTCATGCAAAGCAAGCTCTCACAAATAGCGATGAAGCTGTCTTCCCAATGTATTGGTTGAGGCGTCAATAGAGGTTCAGGAGAGCAGGGAGGATACTTTTTTTGTGAGATCTTTTGCATTGACCGACCTTGAGGGGTAATGGGCCTTGATTTAACATTGCGTACGTACATCAGGCAATGCTGGAGAGTTCCCTCACTATTGACATTGGGAATGGCAGTCAGGATTTTGTGCCCTTGTCCCTAGCTTTGAACTCGAACCCATGACTTTCTGACTCAGAGGCATGCACCGCATTCACTGAGCTACAGTGTGGCCTGTGTGCATCCATTGTATACCATTCTTGGCCTGCTCCATTCTGCTCATTATATCCTCGTGTTCTCCATTTCTGAAAGGCTCCCTCAGGTTACCCTGAAAGGAGAAGGCGTGTCAAAAAGTGGTGAAATAAGTCATCCGTCATGCTGCTGTTTTGTAGCAAACACACAAGTGGTCTTCTCCACTAACAGGATGCTGCTGTCGGGCCAGAAATATGTTTAGTGGTATATGAGTTACAGTGCCAGTGTGATGCCAGTTATGTCGGCCATATGTCCCAGCACCTGGTAAACTGTACTGAACAAACCATCCTTCTGACCATCTGCAAGTCCACTGTGCTCAACTGACCCATGCAATGGAACTCAGACCATTACTTGCAACATTAGATCTGATTCTGTTTCACATTTACTAAATAATTCTGACAGCACTAAGAGCTATACTGGAAACCAAGTTGAGATGATCACTCAGGCTTGCAGAGTAATTCATTTGCACATGCCCCATGTATTTATTCACACAGAGGCCATTATTCTTCGTAGGCAAATGGAATGTGTACGCACACCGCGTTTTTTTTCCCATCAAGAATGGCTTATTGAGACAGCGGATCCCAGCTGCATCCCCATGGCAATGTCCTCACCAATTAGAGTCTACCTGCCTGGTTTTGCTTTAATCAGTTCAGTTGGTTTTCAGTTGGAAGACAAAAAGTGCAGACTTGGTGTCTCTTTTGGCATTGTTTATGTTCTGCCCCAACAAGTGATTATTTATGTTTCTGTGCAAGCTGAAAGATGGTGTAGGGCTGGACAGCTTATTCCTGGCCAGCATGGTCACAAATTTGCCTCTGGATGTAGGTTTGCTCGCTGAGCAAACCATAACGTCATCACTGAGCCTTCGTCTGAAAATGAACCTTCCAGCTCAGCGAGCAAACCTAACATCTAGAACCTCAACCTGAGCTACAAATCTCAAAACTCGCTAACAAATTAGCCTCTTCTTGTGAATTTTATGCGATGGGTATGCAGGAGTGGGTGGAGAGAGCCGGTAAAATTCCCATTGTAGACTTTGCGACCATGCATCCTGCATTGCCCGCTGTTCCACGTGGAGCGGGTCAGTATTCAAGAGGTCTCTGCGCCCTCAGACCACCTGGAGGTCCTCTAAGTGGTCAAGGAGTGCTTCCGACCCAGCCCCGGCTTTAAGCGGTGTCCTCAATTCTGCGACTCTTTTCCCTTAGGACAACGTGATTGAAGACTTGATGATCGTGGACCCCAAATATCACCGGCACTTTGTGGCGCGCAGGGGACAAGTGCTACGCGAGATCGCAGAGGAGTACGGAGGTGTGACAGTCAGCTTCCCGCGCACAGGGGTCCAGAGTGACCGGGTGGTGCTGAAAGGGGCGAAGGACTGTGTGGAGGCAGCTAAACGGAGAATCCAGGAAATCATCGGAGACCTGGTAAGCGTAAGGGAAAGGAAGAGAGATTTCCCACTAATGGTCTCAAGGGGTGATCCGGCTTGCTGGGACTCAGATTCAACAGCCAGTGCGCGCACAGCAAGATCCCACACACTGGGACCTGATGCGGGATGGTGGCACACATTGGCGAGAATAACTCCCCTTCTTCGCTTGGCACCTAGTGGTCTGCTGTGCCCAGCTGAACAGGCTGTTTAGGGGGATCAGGTTAACATCTGAAAGAAGGCACCTCGGACAGTGCAGGAGCCCCTCAGTATTGCCTGGCTGAGCCTCCAGTGGGGGACCAGCATTGTTCCAGTCCCCATAGGTGAGAGGGCGACCTACTGACTCGGCAGAAATGCATCACTGAGAGACACTGAACGGGGAACTCCGTTGGGTAGTGGATTCAGGATTGAATGTATTACAGTATTTCAATTTTACTTTCCAGCATTGACCTGATGGGCCAAATGGCCAGCTTCTGGGGTGGCACGGTGGTTCAGTGGTTAGCACTGCTACCTCACAGCGCCAGGGATCCGGGTTCGATTCCACCTTCGGATGACTGTCTGTGTGGAGTTTGCACATTTTCCCCGTGTCTGCGTGGGTTTCCCCCGGGTGCTCTGGTTTCCTCCCACAGCCCAAAGACGTATAGGTTAGGTGAACTGGCCATGGGAAATACAAGGCAGGGGCAGCTGCCCTTTGGAGGGTCAGTGTGGACTCAGATGGGCTGCTTCCACATTGTAGGGATTCCAAGTCACAATGACTATTTTGTTCAGATGCTTGTCTTCTGAAGTATTTATTTATTCACGTTTGTATGGGATGTGGCATCACTGGTAATGGTTGCAGCTGTTATTTATCATAGAAGTCCCACAGTGTGCAAATAGGCCACTTGGCCCAACAGGTTCACACTGACCCACCCAGACCCATTAGTTATTTCCCCTGACTAGTGCACCAAATCTACATCCTTGGACACTACGGGCAATTTAGCATGGCCAGATCCACCTAACCTGCACACCTTTGGACTGTGGGAGGAAACCCGCGCAGAGGGAGAATGTGCAAACTCCACCCAGACAGTCACTCCGAAGGTGGAATGAATCCGCGTCCCTGGCGCTGTGAAGCAGCTGTGCTAACCACTGAGCCACCGTGCTGCCCAAGCAACGGTTGCATTTATGGCCCACCTATAATTAGCCTCTCAGAGGAAGTGGTGGAGGTTAGTACGATTGCAACATTTAAAAGGCATTTGGACGATTTTACAGACCTTTATAAGGTCACCTGCTCAACCTCTACGCTCCAGGAAAAAAAGGACTATCCTCTTGATAACTCAAACCCTCCATTCCCGTAACATCCTGATAAATCTGTTCTGCACCCTCTCCAATTTAGTAATATCGTTCCTACGACAGGGTGACCAGAGCTGCACACGATACTCCAAAAGTGCTGCTTCTACACTACAGTATCTAAACTAGAAACTGTAAAAATTAAAGTCTAGATTAGAGTGATGCTGGAAAAGCACAGCAGTTCAGGCAGCATCCGGGGAGCAGGAAAATCGACGTTTGGGCAAAAGCCCTTCATCAGGAATATTCCTGAAATTCCAATCAGCTCTATTCCTGATGAAGGGCTTTTGCCCGAAACGTCGATTTTCCTGCTCCCCGGATGCTGCCTGACCTGCTGTGCTTTTCCAGCACCACTCTAATCTAGACTCTGGGTTCCAGCATCTGCAGTCCTTGTTTTTACCTACTATAAAAATTAAAATCTACCCTTGCACTTCTAAGTAAACCTCATACTTCAACATATAGAATACTTTGTACTTAAAGTACCCCTGTAAAATGGCCTCTTTTTCTGATTTTTTTTAACCCTTTTCTGTCTGTTTTTTAGGAAGCCCAGGTGACCCTGGAGTGCGTAATCCCTCAGCGGTTTCATCGAGCGGTCATGGGACTAAAGGGCTCCAAGGTGCAGCAGATCACCAGGGACTATGACGTGCAGATCAAATTTCCTGAGCGGGATGAGAGTCAAGGTACCGTTCCAGTACATGAAATGGGCCTCTGTGACCATAGGAGCCAGTAGATCTCACGCATGCGATCTTACCCCGGGTAGATCTCACTCAAAATGTTTTGCCCAACTTTGACAAACTGTGTGGACAAGCGAACGGTTGTGATGTTTTCTCATACTTTTAGTTTTGTGGGATGTGGGCATTACCAGCTGGTTCAGCATTTAGTGTTGAGAGTGTTGTACTTGGAAAGCACAGCAGGTCAGGCAGCATCCGAGGAGCAGGAGAATCGACATTTCGGGCAAAAGCCCTTCATCAGGAATCTGTTTGATGCTGGTCCTCGGATGCTGCCTGACCTGCTGTGCTTTTCCAGCACCACACTCTCGACTAATCTCCAGCATCTGCAGTCCTCACCTTTGGGCCAGTATTTAATGCCCATCTCTAATTGCCCCGGAGACGCTAATATATAGATGAGATTCCCTACAGTGTGGAAACAGGCCCTTCAGCCCAACAAGTCCACACTGACCCTCTGAAGAGTAACCCACCCAGACCCATTTCTCTCTAACTATGGTGAGCTGTTTTCTTGAACTGCAGTAGTCCGTGTGGTGTAGACAGTGCTGTGAGGGAGGGATTTTGATTCAGCAACTGTGAGAGAATGGTAATATGGCTCCAAGTCAGGATGAAGTGGGTTTTAGAAGGGAATTTGCAATGTCCTATGCCTTAGCCTCCAGCCTGCACAGAAGTGACAGCCCACGTTATGTCTCTAGAGAAGGGGTTTGAACTCCCGGCCTTGTCAGGTTAAAGCATGAGCGTGGCCTACTGAGACAGGGCTTGGCAGCTTAGCTGTGTTTGTGACCTAATGGAGCCTGTTTACGCTCTATAAATAACCTCTCACCAGGGCAATGGGGCTGCTCCCAGGAGGTTGATTTTCCACACGTTGATGAGGAGATCTGCCTCATTTAGATGATAGATGTTCATTTAGTGGTCTCAGGGTGGGGCCAAACCCTGTAATTATGACACATGGGGACCAGGAATCTAAAGTCTGATACAACGCTGTTAGTAAATGTAGTAAACAGAATGGCTTCACAGCAAAGAAAGGGGAAAGGAATGGCAGCAGAACTGTTTGGTGGACTGTCCGAAGGAGTAGGTTTGGACATGCAGGGGAGTGTTTGAGAAAGAAAGACAGAACGAGCTATTTAAACATCTTTCCCATGTCTGATGAGGTGGGGGTGGACAAGGATATTTTTCCTCTTTTGCCTACAAGGCTAGAACTTTGATTAGATTCTCTACAGTATGGAAACAGGCCCTTCGGCCCAACAAGTCCACACTGACCCTCCGAAGAGTAACCCACCCAGACCCGTTCCGTCTACATTTACCCCGTCTAATACACCTACCACTATGGGCAATTTAGCATGGCCAGGTCACCTAACCTGCACATCTTTGGACTGTGGGAGGAAACTGGAGCACCCGGAGGAAACCCACGCAGACACGGAAGGGTGCGTAGCTGGACACACTGGAGCAGTTCAGGGGCGTCATCCACGCTTGTGCTTTTTTGGCACTTCTGCCTATTCCAGTTCTCTCCTGGCCATCTTCCTGTCTCTCTCCCCCCCTCCACCAAACCCTTACGCAGGAGACCACGCTAAACTCTACCATCCCTATCCTCGCTCGGACCTAGTCACTGTACCCTGTCCCTGAACTAAACAGATTCTATGTCCATTGAAGCCTCAGTTTCAGAACTCTCAAATCTTGTTTTCATGATGTCTATTTCACCTCCTCCCCACTCCCCAACCACACCCTTTCCCTGTCTTCCTGTCTCCACAACCTCATCCAGCCTCATAACACCCAAGGTCTCTGCAGTGCTCCCATTCTGGCCCCTAGCACACCCCAATTACTTTTCCTCCAACATTGGTAGCCGTGCCTTCAACTGCATAGGCCCTGAGATCTGGAATTCCCTTCCTAAAATTCCTCTCTCTCTCTCTGTCTCTCTCTGTCTGTCTGTCTCTCTCTCTCTGTCTCTCTCTCTGTCTCTCTCTCTCTCTGTCTCTATCTCTCTCTCCCCCCCGTCTCTGTCTCTCTCTCTCTATCTCTACCTCTCTATCTCTCTCTCTCTGTTTCTCTCTTTCTTTCTCTCTCTTTCTCTCTCTGTCTCTACCTCTCTCTCTATCTCTCTGTTTCTCTTTCTTTCTCTCTCTGTCTGTCACTCACTACCTCTCTCTCTACCTCTCTCTGTCTCTCTATCTCTCTCTCTCTGTTTCTCTCTTTTTCTCTCTGTCTCTCTACCTCTCTGTCTCTCTCTCTCTCTCTCTGTCTCTCTCTCTTTCTCTCTCTCTGTTTTCTCTCTCTCTTTCTTGCTCTCGCTCTCTCTCTCTCTCTCTCTCTCTCTAACTCTCTCCCCTCAAAGATGCTGCCTCAAAACGTGTCTGAATGACCAGGTACCTTCCTACGTTAAAGATGCTATGTAAGTGCAAGTTGTCATTATTAATCAGGAGCAGATTTTTATCTTGTCCCTAGTCCATTCTCCCTGGCTAAGATCCACCAGAATGGGAACTCCTTGCCTGAAATGTACTAACCCATAGGTACAAGAAGCACTTGCAAAGAACAACAAAAACATAGCAACAAAAAAGAAATTGCTGGAGACGCTCAGTATGTTGGGCAGCGTCTGTGCAGAGAAAATGGAAGTTAATGTTTTGAGTTCGATTCTGAAGAAGGGTCACCAGACTTGAAATGTTTTCTCCCCGCAGATGTTGCCAGACCTGACTGAATTTTCCAGCAGTTTCTATTTTTACTTCAGATATTCAGCTCTTTGTTTCATTTTCATAGAAGACTCAGAGAATCCCGACAGTGTGGAAGCAGGCCATTTAGTCCATCGAGTCCACACCGACCCTTAGAAGAGCATCCCATGTAGCCCCATCCCTACCCGAGCCCTGTAAGCCTGCATTTCCTCTGGCTAACCCACCTAGCCTGCCCACCCTTGGCACTATGAGTAATTTAGCATGGCCAATCTACCCTAATTTACACTTCCCTGGGCACTATGGGTAATTTAGCATGGCCAATCCACCCTAACCTGCACATCCCTGAACACTATGGGGTAATTTAGCATGGCCAATCCACCCTAACTTGCACTTCCCTGGGCATTATGGGTAATTTAGCATGGCCAATCCACCCTAACCTGCACATCCCTGGGCACTATGGGTAATTTAGCACGGCCAATCCACCCTAACTTGTACATCCCTGGGCACTATGGGTAATTTAGCACGGCCAATCCACGCTAACCTGTACATCCCTGAACACTATGGGGTAATTTAGCACAGCCAATCCCCCCTAACCTGCCCACCCTGGACACTATGGGTAATTTAGCACAGCCAATCCCCCCTAACCTGCCCACCATGAACACTATGGGTAATTTAGCACGGCCAACCCACCCTAACCTGCACATCCTTGGGCACTATGGGTACTTTAGCATGGCCAATCCACCCTAACCTGCACATCCCTGGGAACTATGGGCAATTTATCATGGCCAATCCACCCTAACCTGCACATCCCTGGGCACTACGGGCAATTTAGCACGGCCAATCCACCCTAACCTGCACATCCCTGAACACTATGGGACAATTTAGCACGGCCAATCCAGCCTAACCTGAACATCCCTGAATATTATGGGGCAATTTAGTATGGCCAATCCACCCTAACCTGCACATCCCTGAAGACTATGGAGCAATTTAGCACGGCCAATCCCCCCTAACCTGCACATCCCTGTATACTATGGGGCAATTTAGCACGGCCAATTCCCCCCTAACTTGCACATCCCTGTACACTGTGGAGCAATTTAGCATGGCCAATCCCCCCTAACCTGCACATCCCTGTATACTACGGGGCAATTTATCACGGCCAATCCACCCTAACCTGCACCTCCCTGTATACTACGGGGCAATTTATCACGGCCAATCCACCCTAACCTGCACCTCCCTGTATACTACGGGGCAATTTATCATGGCCAATCCACCCTAACCTGCACCTCCCTGTACACTATGGGGCAATTTATCATGGCCAGTCTGCTCTAACCTGCACATCCCTGGGCACTATGGGACAATTTATCACGGCTAACCCACCCTAACCTGCACATCCCTGGGCACTATGGGACAATTTAGCACGGCCAATCCACCCTAACCTGCACATCCCTGGGCACTATGGGTAATTTAGCACGGCCAATCCACCCTAACCTGCACATCCCTGGGCACTATGGGACAATTTAGCACGGCCAATCCACCCTAACCTGCACATTCCTGTGCTCAGTCAAGGTGGACTAACCGAGAGGTTCAAAATGTTTGAGAAAGAGGAAGAGCAAGAGACAGTTTCCTGTGGCTGGAGGGGCCCAGAGCAATAGGGTGAGGGCAATGCATGCATACACGTAAATATAGAGCGAGGGTCATGTCTGCAAACACTCCTCCGCTTAAAGGGTGCAGGAAATCTAGAACTCCTGGTCCCCAACAGGCTGCTGGAGGCAGTGATCCAGGTGGAGTTTTCAAGGCTACAGCGATGAGATTCTTTTTGAGAAATGTTTTAATGTGAACATGAATCCAAGGCAGGGAAATGGAGCTGATCAGTGATAATCAGGATTGAATGAAACGAATCTACATAGCACCCTTCACGAACACCGAACATCTCAACTTGCTGTACAACTAATGGTTAGCTAATCATTAATCTAGATAAATGTGAAGTGCTACATTTTGGAAAGGCAAGTCTGGGTAGGACTTTTACACTTAATGGTAAGGTCCTGGGGAGTGCTGCTCAGCAAAAAGACTTTGGGGTGCAGATTCATAGCTCCTTGAAAGCAGAGTCCCAAGTAGACAAAGTAGTGAAGAAGGCGTTTGGTACGCTTGTCTTTATTGGCCAGTGCATTGAGTATTGGGGTTGGGATGTCATGTTGCGGCTGTACAGGACATGGGTGAGGCCATTTTTGGAATACTGCATTCAATTCTGGTCTCCCTGCTATTGGAAGGATGTTGTGAAACTTGAAAGGGTTCAGAAAAGATTTCCAAGGATGATGCCTGGGTTGGAGGCTTTGAGCTGCAGGGAGAAGCTGAATAGGCTGGGACTGTTTTCCCTGGAGCTTCGGAGGCTGAGGGGGTGACCTAATAGAAGTTTATAAAATCATGATGGGCGTGGATAGAGTCAACAGACAAGGTCTCTTCCTCAGTGTAGGGGAGTCCAAAACTAGAGGGCGTGGGTTTAAGGTGAGAGGGCAAAGAAATAAAAGGGAACTCAGGGGCAACTCTCTCACACAGAGGGTGGTCCATGTATGAAATGAGCTGCCGGGAGGAGGTGGGGGGAGGGAGTGGAGACTGGTACATTTAAAATGCATCTGGTTGGGTACATGAATAGGAAGGATTTAGAGGGATATGGGCCAAGTCCAGGCAAATGCGAGTAGATTAATTTAGGATATCTGGTCGGCATGGACGAGTTGGACCAAAGAGTCTGTTTCTGAGCTTGTACATCTCTGTGACTGTCCAATTCAAAGTCAAGTCATTGGTGTGACTTTGGAAACAAAGGAACCAATTTGCATGAGGCATGATCCCACTAAAAGAAATGTGATAATGATCAAATAATCTGTTTTGTGAAGTTGCCTTGGGTAAATAATGTTGTGGGTGCCTGGGTTTAACACCTCAACTGAGAGGTGGCACATCCGACAGCATGGCACTGCTTCAGGTCAGAGCGCCAGCCGTGATTTATGTGCTCAGACCCTAGGGTGGGAGTTGAGCCCGCAACCTTGTTACTCAGAGGCGAGAGTCTCGAGGACACCGAATGGAGGTGCAGAAGGGGACGATCCAGTCTGGTTCTGCGACATGTAGCGCTCTGTGCATGACCCCCTGACACATGCTGGCTTCTTGCCGTTGAGCAGGTCTGGATCTACACCCTCAGGAAAATGGCGACTTGAACTCTGACCTCAGGGAGACGGAGCATGTTCCCAGGAAGTGCGATGTTATCGTCATCTCGGGCCGGAAGGAGAAGTGTGAGGGGGCTCGCGAGGCGCTGCTGGTAGGTCACCATGAATGTCTCCGCGGTTTAGCGTTACCAGGCTCCCTATCCCAGCCTTGAGGGTGAGTGTTGTCCTGGAGCAGCAGTCAGTCTGAGGAGACCTTAATCTGCTGCTTTCAAGCTGTAATATGATTTCTGGGACCTCCCATCATGCACTCAGGCTGATTCATGCCAGAGAACGCAATTTTCCCTTCCACGTGGTCATCAATGCCCTCTAGCATGTCTCATCCACTTCCCACACCTCCGCCCTCGAACCCCACCCCTCCAACCGCAACAAGGACAGAACCCTTCCCCCCCCCACCCCCCCGGTCCTCACCTTCCACCCCACCAACCTCCATATACACCGCATCATCCTCCACCATTTCCGCCACCTACAAACAGACCTCACCACCAGAAATATATTTCCCTCCGCACCCGTAAACACCATTCCCTCCGCGACTCTCATGTCAGGTCCACGCCCCCTAACAACCCACCGTCCCCTCACGGCACCTTCCCCTGCCACCACAGGAATTGCAAAACCTGCGCCCACACCTCCCCCCTCACCTCCATCCAATGCCCCAAAGGAGCCTTCTACATCCATCAGAGTTTTGCCTGCACTTCCACACATGACATTTCCTGTGTCTGTTGCTCCCGATGCGGTCTCCTCTTCACTGGGGAGACTGGACACCTACTTGCAGAGCGCTTCAGAGACACCCACACCAACCGACCCAACAGCCCTGTGACCAAACACTTCAACTCCCCCTCTCCTTCCGCCAAGGACATGCAGGTCCTGGGCCTCCTCCACCATCACACCCTGAGCTCCTAACGCCTGGAGGAAGAACGCCTCATCTTCCATCTCAGGACCCTCCAACTACACAGTATCAATGTGGACTTCACCAGTTTCCTCATTTCCCCTCCCCCCACCTTATCCCAGATCCAACCTTCCAGCTCAGCACCGCCCTCATGACCTGTCCTCCCTGTTCATCTTCCTTCCCACCTATCCACTCCACCCTCCTCTCTGACCTTTCAGCATTACCTCCACCTCCATCTATCTATCTCACTGTCAGCTACCTTCTTCCCAGCCCCACCACCCTCCCATTTACTTCTCCACCCCCTCGGCTGACAGCCTCATTCCTGTGGAAGGGCTTATGCCTGAAATGTCAATTCTCCTGCTCCTCGGATGCTGCCTGACCTACTGTGCTTTTCCAGCACCACACTCTCGACTCTGGTTTATGCCAGAGGTTGATTGAATATGCACAGTACTTTCGAGAGAGAGCGAGACAGAGTCACCACAGTGTAGAGGCGTCGTTACCTGCATAGAGCTTTACTTTCTACCTAACCCCGTGCATGCTGTACCTGCCCTGGGGATGTTTGATGGGGACTAAATAGAGGGAGGCTTACTCTGTATCTAACATCGTGTTGTCCTTCTCCTGGGAAGGATTGATACCTGTAGGACGATGTGCTCTGGCCCACAGCGCTAAGGCCCCGGATCCGCAGAGTGTCATGTGTTATCTGAGTGCGGGAGGGTTGTGCAGATGGAATCTGACCCAGCCTTTGTTATTGCCAGGCCCTTGTTCCAGTTACCGTCGATGTGGAGGTTCCATTTGATCTACATCGGTACATCATCGGGCAAAAAGGTAGTGGCATTCGCAAAATGATGGAGGAGTATGAGGTAAGGCTGGGGCAGTCAGACCGAATGGCCTGTCTTGTGCAGTAGATTCTGGTGTCACCATGCGTGATCGGGCTGCCTCCTAGCAATGAGCCATTGTGCCTGTAATTATCTCAGAACTTCACACCCTGCAGTATCCTTCACAGAGCTCTTCAAATATTGGCCAAGCATTGAATATAGGAGTCGGCAAGTTATGTTAGGGCTGTATAAAACTTTATTTAGGCCGCATTTGGGATATTACGTGCAGTTCTGGTTGCCATGCTACCAAAAGGAGGTGAAGTCTGCAGAGAAGGTTTACCAGGATTGTGCCTGGTCTGGAGGATTTCAGTTATGAGGAGAGGTTGGATAAACTCGGATTGTTTTCACGGGAAAGGCGGAGGTTGAGGGGTGACCTGATAGAGGTTTACGAAATTACCAGAGGTAGACATGATTTGGACTGGGGTGTTGGACTGGGGTGTACAAAGTTAAAAATCACACAACACCAGGTTATAGTCCAACAGGTTTATTTGGAAGCGCTAGCTTTCGGAGCGCTGCTCCTTCATCAGGTGGTTGTGGAGGATAAGATCGTAAGACACAGAATTTATAGCAGAAGTTTACAATGTGATGTAACAGTCCAGGTCTTTTTCAACATATCATTTCAGTTACATTACACTGTAAACGTTTGCTATAAATTCTGTGTCTTACGATCTTATACTCCACAACCACCTGATGAAGGAGCAGCGCTCCGAAAGCTAGCGCTTCCGAATAAATCTGTTGGACTATAACCTGGTGTTGGGTGATTTTTAACCAGAGGTATGGATAGGGTGGATAGTCAGAGGCTTTGTCCCCAGGGTGGAGGGCTCAACTACAAGAGAACACAGGTTCA
The DNA here is from genome assembly GCF_037043375.1 of Chiloscyllium plagiosum. Lineage (NCBI taxonomy): Eukaryota > Metazoa > Chordata > Chondrichthyes > Orectolobiformes > Hemiscylliidae > Chiloscyllium > Chiloscyllium plagiosum. Next base: position 11,085,074 of record NW_028270182.1, read on the forward strand.
AGGTGAGAGGGGGAAAGTTGAGGGGAGAAATGGGGGGACAGTTTTCACACGGAGGGTGATGAGTGCCTAGAACACACTGCCAGTGGAGGTGGTGGAAAGAGGTACGTTGGCAACGTTTAAGGTGTATCTTAATAGACGTATGAACAGGAGGCAAACAGAGGAATAGAAACCATGCCTGGGCAATAAGGAACAAGTCTAAATAAGGATTAGAATCGGCGCAGGCTTGGTGGGCCTGTGCTGTATTGTATTGTATTACTTAAATTGTTAGTAAGACACAAGTTCAAATCAGTAAAAGGAAAAATTTGGCCTGGTATCAGATTTTTGACTTTGCACAAGAAGGAATCAGATTACTATTTCTGCAGCTCCCTCCCTATCTTCAGGTCATTCCAGTTCTGATTCTGTCATGGACTGGAGTCATACAGCGTGGAAACAGATCGTACAGTCCAACTAGTCCACACTGACCACGTTTGAAGTCAGATAGCATCCGACATTTCGGGCATAAGGCCTTCATCAGGAATGTTGCACTGACCATGTTGCCAAATTAAACTAGTCTTCCCAGGTGCTCCCACACTTTCTGTTTTGATTGCAGATTTCCAGCATCCGCAATGTTTTCCTGTTGTGGTGTTGGTGGGAGACCCCTCCTCCGCTGCTCACTGGCACCCTCCTCCTCGAATGTTCTTTGAAATGGTGCCTCCGAGCACCCTTGGAGGACCTTGTTTAATATCTGAGCGGATAGACTGCTGCTCAGGCAGTGCAGCACTCACTCAGTCCTCCACTGTTAGCCTGATTACTGGCTCAATAACTCTGGACTCAGAGCTGGCAAGAGTTGAACCAACTGAGACACGACAGGCGTCTATTTGTGAATGACCTGTGTGATTACACATGAGTCCCTGTCGCTGTTGAGGCTAGAGTTCGTGTCAGAGGTATTCCTCTCTGCTGCTGTCGTTTACAGGTGCAACAGTGCCCCCAACAGTCACTTTGCAGCACTGCAACTTGTTATTGCAGATTTTCTGACTGTTCATGCCCGGGAGCAGACTACTTAGTGATCTGCGAGTGCTTTCAGGCAGTGGGGATATTCAACATTCACGGTCTCTCCTTCGAGATGAGTACACTGGGGGTATCATAGAATCCCTATAGTATGGAAACAGGCCATTTGGCCCAGCAAGTTCACACCGACCCTCCAGGAATAGCCAACCCAGACCCATCCCCCTACACGGGGAGAATGTGCGAACTCCACACACACACAGTCGCCCGAGGTTTGAATCGAACCCGGGTCCGTGGTGCTGTGAGGCAGCAGTGCTAACCACTGAGCCACTGTGCTGCCCATTGGGACATTAATTGGGCGATTCGTTGGCCTGCTGTATCCAGTTGAGTGCCACAGGGATCTGGGCTGTGTGCTCATCGGTTTATGGAGTGACAGCATACATCTTAGCCAGATTTTCTGACAACACGTAGGTAGGGTGGACGTCACATTGCCAGGAAGGCAATCTGAATAGGCATAGGAATAGGTTAAGAAGGGGGGCTAACATTTGGTGGCTCAGTGGTTAGCCCTGCTGCCTGACAGCGCGATGGACCCAGGTTCGATTCCACCCTCAGGCGATTGTCTGTGTGGGGTCTGCACATTCTCCCCGTGTTTGTGTGGGTTTCCTCCTGTTTCCTCCCTCAGTCCAAAGATGTAGAGATTCAGGTGGATTTGTCATGCTAAATGGCCCATAGTGTCCAGGGATGTGTAGGCTAGCTGGATTAGCTATGGGAAATGCAGGGATATAAGGATAGGGTAGGGGCTGGATCTAGGTGGGAGGCTGTTTGGAGAGTCGGCGTGGACCCGATCGGCTGAATAGACTCTATGATACTTCCATTCTGCGGTTACCACTATATCCCCACCACTTGTGCGACTGCACTGGACAAACATTAGCAGTTAGTTGCCTAACTATGGAACAGGACAGGGAACCAGTGCAGACCTTACCCAGGTGAAATACTTCAGTCAGCTTCCGTCAGAGGCAGAGAGTAGTGAGCGGCACGGTGGCTCAGTGGTTAGCACTGCTACCTCATAGTGCCAGTGACCTCAGGCGACTGTCTGTGTAGAGTTTATACATTCTCCCCTGTGTTTACGTGGGTTTCCTCTGGATGCTCCGGTTTCCTCCCACAGTCCAAAAATGTGCAGGTCAGGGTGAATTGGCCATGCTAAATTGCCCATAGTGCTCAGGGATGTGCAGGTCAGGGTGAATTGGCCATGCTAAATTGCCCATAGTGCTCAGGGATGTGCAGGTCAGGGTGGATTGGCCGTGCTAAATTGCCATAGTGCTCAGGGATGTGCAGGTTAGGGTGAATTGGCCATGCTAAATTGCCCATAGTGCTCAGGGATGTGCAGGTCAGGGTGGATTGGCCGTGCTAAATTGCCATAGTGCTCAGGGATGTGCAGGTTAGGGTGAATTGGCCATGCTAAATTGCCCATAGTGCTCAGGGATGTGCAGGTCAGGGTGGATTGGCCGTGATAGATTACCCACAGTGTTCAGGGATGTGCAGGTTAGGGTGAATTGGCCATGCTAAATTGCCCATAGTGCTCAGGGATGTGCAGGTTAGGGTGAATTGGCCATGCTAAATTGCCCATAGTGCTCAGGGATGTGCAGGTTAGGGTGAATTGGCCATGCTAAATTGCCCATAATGCTCAGGGATGTGCAGGTTAGGGTGGGTTGGCCGTGCTAAATTGCCCATAGTGCTCAGGGATGTGCAGGTTAGGGTGAATTGGCCATGCTAAATTGCCCATAGTGCCCAGGGATGTGCAGGTTAGGGTGAATTGGCCATGCTAAATTGCCCCATAGTGTTCAGGGTTCTTTTGGTTAGGTGCATTAGTCAGAGGGAAATATCGGGGAATGGGTTTGGGTGGGTTACTCTTTGGTGGGTCGGTGTGGACTGGTTGGGCTGAAGGGCCTGTTTCCACACTGTAGGGATTCTATGTCTATAGAGCAGTCCGGACTGCTCTTTCCCTCGATCCTCAGCCAGGAGGGAGTGAGTGAGGCCTTGGAGGGTGGTGATCACGGCATTGAGAATTTTAGGTTCAGGGTGCTGCCAGACTGGTAGTAAGTGCCTCTCAAGCACGTCAGAGCTCTTGTTCCTGCATCGCAAGAGGATTGTGTCTGTGCTGACTTGCTAAATGAGCAGTGCAGCCCAGCCATTCTCCTGCCTTCACCCTGTAACCCTGCACGTTCTTCCTTTTCAAATAACAATCCTGTTCCCTCCTGAAAGCCTCAGGTTGATCCTGCCTCCTGGCACACTGCCAGGCAGTACATTCCAGACCCTAACCATTCACAGGGCGAGAATGTTTCTCCTCGTGTCTCCATTGTCAGTTCAGTCAATCACCTTTAACCTGTGTGCCTTTTCATCCAAGACCCTCGACCAATGGGGGCTGTTGCTCCCTGCCTGCTCTGTCTAGAACACCACCACCCCCCCCCCACCCCGTTCCTGGTGAGTTTGAACACCTCAATCAGGTCTCCTCTCTACGTTTTCAAAGGATAGCATCCCAACTTCTCCACTTTCGAGTCATAGAATCCCTGGAGTGTGGAAGCAGGCCATTCGGCCCATCAGGTCCACACCGACCCTCCAAAGTGCATTCCACCCTGACCCCACCCCCCACCCTGTAACCCTGCATTTCCCGTGGTTAACCCATCTAACCTGCACATCCCAGGACACTGTGGGGCAATTCAGCATGGCCAATCCAATCCACCCTCATCTGCAATTTGTCCAAATCTCTCATCCCTGGAACCATTCCCATGATTGTACTTGCCCGAGACAATATGACTTCCAGGGAGCAGCAGACAGAGACCCCGAATACATACCTACTGTGTTAACTTCACATCTCTATCCCAGCAAATTAATGAAACCCCTCCTGGTTTCTGTGCGTGTAACGGTATGAGAAATTTTGGGAGTTGTTCCCTTGTTTAGATGATCACACAATGTCCGTCACCAGTGTAGCACTCTCTCCCTCCCTCTTCTTTCATTCTCTCCCTCTCTCTCTCCCGCTGCGTCTCTCGTTTCAGGTGAACATCGCGGTGCCCCCTCCAGAGCACCAGTCCGACGTTATCAAAATCACTGGCTTGGCGGTGAACCTGGAGCGGGCGCAAGCCGGGATCCTGGAGCGGGTCAGAGAGCTGCAGGCGGAGCAAGAGGACAGGGTGAGTTTTCTCCAGGCGGATGAAAGCGGGCCGGAGGGATTCACTGGGTCCGTAGCAGAGTGCACTAGAGGCAGCGCTGCTGGCATTTCAGTGTTTTGTAGTTTCTCTTCACGTTTCACACCCGTGTGCATCACTGGCTGGGCCAGATTTTCATTGCCTGTCCCTAGTTGCCCTGGAACTGAGTGGCTACCTCGACCTTTTCGGAGGACAGGAGTCTGGAATCATGTGGAGCCACCTAGACTTAGAATAACTTCAGCGTTTTTGTCGCTGGGTCAGAATCCTCCCTCACAATAATATGGGAGTGCACGGACTGCAGTGGTTCAAGAAGGAGTCTCATCGCTGCCTCCTCCAGGGCATTCATGAATGTGCAACAAATGCTGGCACCGCACCCAAGGCCTTTTTCTATGAAACAGTTTTTAAAAATTGACTTGAAAGCCTTCTCGCTTTCACTGGTTTTTGTGCAGCGGAGTGAGTCCGCTGGAACACTGTATACTGTTCTTGTCACCACGGTACAGGAAAGGCCATTCCGCTGTTAGAAGGAGGCAGCCAGATTGATCAAGAGGTTGGAGGAGTAATCCTGTAAACCGCAAAAGTTTGCATTGGGAAAGGTGGGGATTAGAGGGTGTGAAAATGGTTGAATTTATGATTGTGAGTGTGCGTCACCCAACTCAGAACGCTGCTCGAAGAGGGAGATCAGGATTGAGCTGCAGAAACACTGGCCCGGCTGTCGCAGTCTGCCCATGACAATTTCTGTGACCAGTCCCTTTTTGTGAATGTTCAGCCGGGATTTCCGATCCCTGCCTCAGCATCGATGGGTCCACGCACACGTCCAGGCCATTGGGCACAAGAGGAGACAGACAGAGAGGGCACACCATCTTTCCTGGACACTCGTTGCCAATTTCTGGTACGTTTTGGAAGGTCTCGAGCCTTTCAGTCGGGAGCCAGTTGATTGGGTCAGAGAGAGGGGGGTTGGTGAGGGCTGTCAGCTCAGGTCCGAAGGGGGATTGGGAATGTCACAGTTCCAGTGGTGCACAGTTCCGTTAGGCTGGCCAACCCTCTGAGCTGGAGCTGATACAATATCACATGAGGTGCGATTGAGCATTCTGGGTCTGTACTCATTAGAAGGATGAGAAGGGTCATGTTGAAACTTAGAGATCACTGAGAGGCCTGGACAGAGTTACATAGAGATGATGTTTTCAGAGACTAGGACCTGTCTAGTCACAGCCTCAGAGTGAAGGGAAGAGCTTTTAGAATTGAGATGAGGAGGAATTTCTTCAGCCAGAGGTGGTGAATTTATAGGGGGTGATGGCCTCGTGGTGTTATCCCCAAACTGTTGATCCAGAGGCTGATCTCAGGACCTGGGTTCAAATCCCACCCTGGCAGATGGTGGGGTTTGAATTCAATTAAATGTCTGGAATTAAGAGTCGAATGATGACTGTGAAAATTGTTGTTGCATGTCAGAAAATGCCTGCTCACTGGTGCACCTTAGGGAGGGAAACTGCCCTCCTTTCCCAGTCTGGCCTACATGTGACTCCAGACCCACAGCAATGTGGTTGAGTCTTAACTGCACTCCGGGCAATTAGAGATTTCTGGTAAATGCTGGCCCAAACAATGATGCCCATATCCTGTGAATGGATTTTTAGAAGTGGAATTTGTTGCCACAGTGGGCTGTGGAGGCCTAGTCATTCGGCATATTTGAGGCAGAGGTTGAGAATAGGTTCTTATTCAGTAAGAGAATGGAGTTGAGAAACACATCAGTCATAATCAAATAGCAGAGTTGATGTGCTGGGCCAAAAGACCTCATTCTGCTCCTATATCTGTGGTTATATGGTATTAACCAGTGGAACATTTCCAGGGTAAGTATGCAGCTAAGTCCCACATGTCAGGCCCAAATCTCCAATCCTGAGCTCCAGTTCCACAGCGGACTGGAGCAGCAGAAAGCAGCCCATCGGAGTTCCAGAACTCCCAGGTACTGGTAGAGCATCAGGAATTCCACAGCACGCCAGCGTGCATTCCCTGACTCCATTTCTAAGTTTGACAACACGGGAGAGCTGGAAGATGTGGCTCAGTATTTCACTGGGCAGGTGATCAACCGGACGCGTCAGCTTTCCGAACAAAAGGGGGGGGGGGAACCTAATTCTGTCCAACATCAGAAGGTGGTGTTTGCAATCCGGTGTAGGGGTAAATTCAGTCTGTCGTGCGGCTTGAACCCACACCCTTCTCCAAACGCGGGTCGCTCATAGTGCAGCATTTCTTCCAGGCTTTACGGGGCTTCAAGTTGATCATGTCGGTCGATCCCAAGTACCATCCAAAGATTATCGGGAGGAAAGGAGCTGTCATTTCACAGATTCGGAAGGACCATGATGTTAATATTCAGTTTCCTGATAAGGGGGACGAAAATCAGGTAACCCTCCTCTTCAGTGGTAAGGATTCCTCTTATTACACGAGTATGTATTGGTAGAGGTTTCAACTCCATCCCTCTCCAGATATAATGCTTTAATTGAACAATCCAGGCAAGATCCTTGAGTTGGCATTGCAAATGCTCCCGTTCCGTTGAAATGTATAGGTTACACTTGAAGAGGTTGCTAGTGTTAAAAATTGAAGAGCCTGAACGTTCCCCTCCAAGCACACACCTGCCTGACTTGGAACTACACCCGTCGTTCCTACACCTTGTCCAAAAAACGGGAACTCCCTCCTTTCTTATCATTTAACTAGATGCTACTGTGAGAGGCTGAACAGGCTGGGGCTGTTTTCCCTGGAGCGTCAGAGGCTGAGGGGTCACCTTATAGAGGTTTACAAAATCATGAGGGGCATGGATAGGGTAAATAGTCAAGGTCTTTTTCCCCAGGGTAAAGGAGTTCAAACCTAGAGGTCATAGGTTCAACGTGAAAGGGGAAGATTTAAAAGGGATCTAAGAGGCAACTTTTTCACACAGAGGGTGGTATGTGTATGGAATGAGCTGCCAGAGGATGTGGTGGAGGCTGGTACAATTAGAGCATTTAAAAGGCATCTGAATGGGTATATGAATAGGAAGGGTTTGGAGGGATATGGGCCGGGTGCTGGTAGGTGGGACTAGATTGGGTTGGGATATCTGGTCGGCATGGACGGGTTGGACCGAAGGGTCTGTTTCCATGCTGTACATCTCTATGACTCTATGAGAGGTTTCTACAATTAAAGGGTGGTGAATCTTGGGAATCCTGTACCCCAGAGGGTTGTGGACACTCCATTGTTGAACATATTTAAGGCTGGGGTCAACAGGGTTTTGGAGTCTCAGGGACTTGAGGGGATGTGGGGAGTAGACAGCAAAGTGGAGTTGAAACCCAAGATCAGCCATGACAGTATGAAATGGCAGGGCAGGATGGATAGGCTGAATGGTCTACCCTGCGCTTATTTCTTGTGTTCAAGGAGGTGGCTCACCACTACCTTTTCAGGGGGCAATTAAGGATGGACAGCAAACGCTGGCCCAGCCAGCAAATTCTGAGAAAGAATTAAAAAAAGAATTCTTGACCAGTGCTGCAACCGCTGTCCGCTCGTGTGCGTGGGTCAGTTGGTGCACTCACATCTCTGAGTCACTAGTCATAGTCATAGGGTCATAAAGATATATAGCATGGAAACAGACCCTTCGGTCCAACCCGTCCATGCTGACCAGATATCCCAACCCACTCTAGTCCCACCTGCCAGCACCCGGCCCATATCCCTCCTATTCATATACCCATCCAAATGCCTCTTAAATGTTGCAATTGTACCAGCCTGCACCACTTCCTCTGGCAGCTCATTCCATACACGTACCACCCTCTGCGTGAAAAAGTTGCCCCTTAGGTCCCTTTTATATCTTTCCCCTCTCACCCCAAACATATGCCCTCTAGTCTGGGGGAGTGCTGCACAGTTGGCGATGCTGTCTTTCCAATGAGACTGAGGCCACATTTCCAGACTCAGGTGGATGTGATTAAAAATGTATTACTTTTATTTCGAAAAAGGGCAAAGGGGTCTTCCCCCCTCCTCCATGCCCTGGTCAATATTTGTCCCTCAGTCAATGTTACAAGTAGGTCACACATTAGCTAGTTATCATCACCTCACTACCAATGGGAGCAACTGTGTGTAAATTGGCAACCAGGGGCTCCATCTTTTGCATTAAAACATTTCAAAAGTACGACATTTCAACTTCCTTGCCTGTAAGTCACAAAAGGCTCTGTATAAATGCATATTTTTCTTGTTAGACTTATTCTGAAATGACAAGGCAGCCATTTCTTGGCCATTCTGCACCTTCCTCCAAGATGGCGGCCAGGAACACGTGCTGTAAAGGTCAGGAAGACACTGGAAGTGTTACATTGGGATTGGGCAGTGGTTACAATTGGTCAAAGCCAGCAATAAGTAGCAGACCACTCGTGAATCAGCAATGGGTACTGCATGCCAGCCAGTACAGTCCTCATTTTCACTGGAGATCTCAGAATAATAGTTCAGGCTCTCTGTAGAGAGGGGTGGGAGCTCTAAAATCACTGGACTGGGAGCCAGAGTAGGGTCAGTGAGCAGACCAGGTACTGAGTGACTTGAGAACTTACACAACCGTGACCCCATCTGCCCATTGCGTTTGTGGACGAAGGGGAGGGTTGACCGTCTGGTGTTGACCCGGTCTGTCTGTTTGTTTGTTGCTTCCTTGCAGGATATGATCTCCATCACGGGCTACGAGAGGAACACCGAATCTGCCAAGGATGCCATCATGAAGATTGTGGCTGATCTGGAAGAGATGGTCAGTGAGGACATCAATCTGGACCACAGGGTTCATGCCCGCATCATTGGGGGCCGGGGAAAGGCCATCCGCAAGATCATGGAGGAATTCAAGGTGAAGCTGACACACTTGGCACACGCTGGGGGTGTTGTCTCACACTAGATTGCTGGTGGCTGAAACCTCGAGTCTGACAGGCCCCTTGATTTCAGCTCCTGTTCCACTCTGGCATTCACCAGTCTCACAAAGCTGGTGGATGTGACATCTTTTGGACAAGACGATAAACTGAGGGCCCGTACGCCCTCTCTGGTGACTGAAATATCCCATGGCCACCTATGGTGAAGGAGAGCTGGGGAGTTCTCTCCCTGGGGCAAGATTTATCCATCCATCTCCAACTCTCATAGAGGAAGAATCCCTACAGGGTGGAAACAGGACCTTCAGCCCAACAAGTCCACACCAACCCTCCAAAGAGTAATCCACCCTGACCCATTCCCATTCGTACCCCTGACTAATGCACCTAACCTATGGGCAAATTTAGCATGGCCAATCCACCCTAACCTGTACGTCTTTGGACTGTGGGAGGAAACCGGAGCACCCGGAGGAAACCCACACAGACACGGGGAGAATGTGCAAACTCCACACAGACAGTCGCCTGAGGCAGGAATCAAACCTGGGTCCCTGACTCTGTGAGGCAGCAGTGCTAACCACTGAGCTACCGTGCCACTCTGATCTGGTGAGAGGGTGGTAACAGAGAAAATAGGAGAAGGAGCAGGAAGGATTATTGAGGGGCGACTTATTGAGGTTTATAAAATCAAAAGGGTGTAGGTAAGGTGAATGGCAGGTGTCTTTTGGAGATTTCAAGACTTAAGAAACCATATTTCTAAGGTGAGAGGCGAAAGATTTAAAAAAGGCACAAGAGGCAACTTCTTTTTACACAGAGAGTGGTTTGTGTGTGGAATGAACTGTTTGTAGGAAGTGCTGGATCTGGGTACAGATGCAATATTCAAAAGGCATTTAGATTAGTACATGAATAGGAAAGGTTTGGAGGGCTATGGGCCAAGTGCAGGCAGGTGGGACTAGTTTAGTTTGGGATTATGTTTGGCATGGACTGGTTGGACCAAAGGGTTTGTTTCCGTGTCGGGCAGCCCGGTGGCTCAGTGGTTAGCACTGCTGCCTCACAGCGCCAGGGACCTGGGTTCCATTCCCACCTCAGCTGACTGTCTGTGTGGAGTTTGCACATTCTCCCCGTGGGTTTCCTCCGGCTGCTCCGGTTTCCTCCCACAGTCCAACCATGTGTGGGTTAAGGTGAATTGGCCATGCTAAATTGCCCGTAGTGTTCAGAGATGGGTAGGTTCGGTGCATTAGTCAGGAGTAACTGTAGGGTCGTATGGGTCTGGGTGGGTTAGGCCCAATGGCCTGTTATCGTACTGTAGGGATTCTATGATATTCTACGTCTGTCCGAACCTCACTTTCCTGCCATATCCCCGTATTCCTTAATTCCCTTAGATACAATGGTCTCATGGGTGCCTTCCCTTCTCAGTGGTTGGACTCGAGTTACCATCATGCTGAGTGTGGCACTCTGGTGATTCTTATAACCTAACGTCTTTGCATCTTTTTTGGGATGGTCTTTAGTGTCCTCTGATAGATCGATCAGGTTCGGTCATTCTGATTGATCAGACCTGACCAGGGTCCTTCATTCCTGGAGGTGCTGGGTGCACATAGTCTCCTCCAAGTAAGGGTGTGAGGCTCGCCTGTGTCTGGTACACACCTCCTGAGGATGACATTCCATTGGCTCCATTTGAATCCAAGTTCAGGCATGTATTGTAGGGTCTGCTGCTACTAGGATGGCTTCACCCTGTTTGAATTCTGCAGCATGTTTATTAGAGCGGTGCTGGTAAAGCACTGCAGGTAAGGCAGCATCCGAGGAGCACTCTAATCCTGACTCTAATCTCCAGCATCTGCCGTCCCCACTTTCGCCGTGCATGTTATTAGCTCAGTCACTTGGCTCAAGGCTTGTCCCAATTTCCCAGCATGCCTTAGTCATTGTCCAAACTTTGTAAATCCATCATAAAGTCATTATTTTGAGCAGCCCGTCTGCCATATCCCCGTATTCCTTAATTCCCTTAGATGCCAAACATCTGTTGGTCTGAGTCTTGAATCTACTCGACAATGGAGCATCCCTAGCTGTCTTGGGTAAAGAATTCCGACACACTGAGGGAAGAAATTCCTCCTCGCCTCCGTCCTAAATAAATCCTATTTCTAAATTCTGCACACACTCTCCGAGTGTCTACCCGGTGGCACCTCTTAAGACCTTCACGCATTTCAATCAGATGGTCCCACCTTTTTAAACTCAGTTTGCACCCAGTTATTTCATCAAAACACGTAAGATCCTGAGGGGCCTTGACCACTCAGATGTGGAAAGGGATGTTTCGTGTTGTGGGAGAATCTAGAACGAGAGGTCACAGTTTTAAAATAAGAGGGTTCCCATTTAATCTGCAGACGAAGAAATTTTGTTTTTCTCTCAGGGGGCCTGAGTCTTTGAAATTCCCTTCCTCAAAAGGCAGCGATGCAGTATTTTTAAGGCAGAGGTAGATTACCAAGGGGACGAAAGATTATCGGGGGGTACGCAGGAGTTGAGGTTAAAATCAGGTCAGCCAATGATCTTATTCGTTAGAGGAGCAGGCTCTAAGTAGGGTCTACTCTTCTTCCAATGTTCAATATCTCCTCAAAGGACAATCCCTTTGTCTCAGGAATCAGTGTCATAAACCTTTGTTGTGCTCCCTTTGCAGCAAGTTTACCCTTCCTCGGTGTTAATCAAGAAACATACATCTATAGGAGCTGGCATTTTGTAAGTACTTTATCTTTAGTGAGTGAATCTCTAGCATTGGTTGTTCAGTGGTTAGCGCTGCTGCCTCACAGCATCAGGGTTCGATCCCACCCTTGGCCAACTGACTGTGTGGAGTTTGCACATTCTCCCTGTATCTGTGTGGGTTCTCTCCGGGTGCTCCGGTTTCCTCCCACAATCCAAAGATGTGCAGATTAGGGTGGCTTGGCCATGCTAAATTATTAATAGCGTCCAAGAATGTACAGGCTAGGTAGATATGCCATGGTAGGTGTGGGGTTATGGAATATGCTGGATCTGGGTGGGATGCTCTTTGGAGGATTGGTGCGGATTCAATGGGCTGAATGGCTTGTCTCCGCATTGTAGGGATTCTGTGATGTTCACCAGCCTAGTCAGTGACCAGGCCACTGGTCAGCAGCGGTCTTGACTGATGCGCAGTAGTCGTAAAACTAGTCTAGATGCAACTATTTTTTATTCCTAAACCACCAGGGGGCATGTTTAGGCTAAATGCAATGGTGAGATAGTGCTCTCTGACTCGGTGGGAGTGAGAGCACTACCCATGGCTAGGTACTTCCTGTATAACATGCGTACACGTTTCTGCCCCCGTACCAGGTCGACATCCGGTTCCCACCGCCTGGCTCCGATGACCCAAACCGTGTGACAGTAACTGGGCTCCCCGAGCATGTTGACAATGCCATCGATCATCTGCTCAACCTAGAGGAAGAATACGTAAGTCCTCACACCTTTACTGCACCAGCTTGTACATCGATTCTCCCGGGAATAGAGAAAACCCGGCTCTCAGGTCAAATCAGGCGAGGCTGAGAGAGAGAGGGAGGAAGGGAGGGGATGTGTGTGTGAGGGGTGTATGAGTATCTGTATGTGTATCTGTGTGAGGGGGTGTGTGCCTGAGTATCTGTATGTGTGTGTGTGTATCTGTGTGAGGGGGTGTGTGCCTGAGTATCTGTATGTGTGTGTGTCTGTGTGAGAGGGTGTGTGTGTGCCTGTGTGAGGGGGTGTGTGCCTGAGTATCTGTGTGTGTGTCTGTGTCTGTGTGAGGGGGTGTGTGCCTGAGTGTCTGTGTGAGGGGGTGTGTGCCTGAGTGTGTGTGTGTGTGTCTGTGTGATGGGTATGTGCCTGAGTATCTGTGTGTGTGTGTCTGTGTGAGGGGGTGTGTGCCTGAGTATCTGTGTGTGTGTCTGTGTCTGTGTGAGGGGGTGTGTGCCTGAGTATCTGTATGTGTGCGCGTCTGTGTGAGGGGGTGTGTGCCTGAGTATCTGTGTGTGTGTCTGTGTGAGGGTGTGTGTGCCTGAGTATATGTACTCGTGTGTGTGTCTGTGTGAGGGGGTGTGTGCCTGTGTATCTGTATGTGTGTGTGTCTATGTGGGGGGGGGTGTATGAGTATTTGTATGTATGTGTGTGCCTGAGTATCTGTATGTGTGTGTGTCTGTGTGAGGGGGTGTGTGCCTGAGTATCTGTGCGCGTGTGTGTCTGTGTGAGGGGGTGTGTGCCTGTGTATCTGTATGTGTGTGTGTCTATGTGAGGGGGTGTATGAGTATTTGTATGTATGTGTGTGCCTGAGTATCTGTATGTGTGTGTCTGTGTGTCTGTGTGAGGGGGTGTGTGCCTGAGTATCTATGTGTGTGTGTGTCTGTGTGAGGGGGTGTGTGCCTGAGTATCTGTGTGTCTGTGTGAGGGTGTGTGTGCCTGAGTATCTGTATGTGTGTGTGTGTGTCTGTGTGAGGGCGTGTGTGCCTGAGTATCTATGTGTGTGTGAGGGTGTGTGCGCCTGAGTATCTGTATGTGTGTCTGTCTGTGTGAGGGGGTGTGTGCCTGAGTATCTGTATGTGTGTGTCTGTGTGAGGGTGTGTGTGCCTGAGTATCTGTGTATGTGTGTGTGTGTGAGGGGGTCTGTGTGCGTATGTTTGTGTCTGTCTGTGTGATGTGTGTGTCTGAGTATCTGTATGTGTGTGTGTGTCTGTCTGTCTGTCTGTGTGAGGAGGTGTGTGCCTGAGTATCTGTATGTGTGTGTGTGTGCGTATGTTTGTGTCTGTCTGTGTGATGTGTGTGTCTGAGTATCTGTATGTGTGTGTGTGTCTGTCTGTCTGTCTGTGTGAGGAGGTGTGTGCCTGAGTATCTGTATGTGTGTGTGTGTCTGTGTGAGGAGGTGTGTGCCTGAGTATCTGTATATGTGTGTCTGTCTGTCTGTGTGAGGGTGTGTGTCTGTCTGTGTGAGGGGGTGTGTGCCTGAGTATCTGTATGTGTGTGTGTCTGTCTGTCTGTGTGAGGGTGTGTGCGCCTGAGTATCTGTATGTGTGTGTGTGTGTCTGTGTGAGGGTGTGTGCGCCTGAGTATCTGTATGTGTGTGTGTCTGTGTGAGGGGGTGTGTGCCTGAGTATCTGTGTGTGTGTCTGTGTCTGTGTGAGGGGGTGTGTGCCTGAGTATCTGTATGTGTGCGCGTCTGTGTGAGGGGGTGTGTGCCTGAGTATCTGTGTGTGTGTCTGTGTGAGGGTGTGTGTGCCTGAGTATATGTACTCGTGTGTGTGTCTGTGTGAGGGGGTGTGTGCCTGTGTATCTGTATGTGTGTGTGTCTATGTGGGGGGGGGTGTATGAGTATTTGTATGTATGTGTGTGCCTGAGTATCTGTATGTGTGTGTGTCTGTGTGAGGGGGTGTGTGCCTGAGTATCTGTGCGCGTGTGTGTCTGTGTGAGGGGGTGTGTGCCTGTGTATCTGTATGTGTGTGTGTCTATGTGAGGGGGTGTATGAGTATTTGTATGTATGTGTGTGCCTGAGTATCTGTATGTGTGTGTCTGTGTGTCTGTGTGAGGGGGTGTGTGCCTGAGTATCTATGTGTGTGTGTGTCTGTGTGAGGGGGTGTGTGCCTGAGTATCTGTGTGTCTGTGTGAGGGTGTGTGTGCCTGAGTATCTGTATGTGTGTGTGTGTGTCTGTGTGAGGGCGTGTGTGCCTGAGTATCTATGTGTGTGTGAGGGTGTGTGCGCCTGAGTATCTGTATGTGTGTCTGTCTGTGTGAGGGGGTGTGTGCCTGAGTATCTGTATGTGTGTGTCTGTGTGAGGGTGTGTGTGCCTGAGTATCTGTGTATGTGTGTGTGTGTGAGGGGGTCTGTGTGCGTATGTTTGTGTCTGTCTGTGTGATGTGTGTGTCTGAGTATCTGTATGTGTGTGTGTGTCTGTCTGTCTGTCTGTGTGAGGAGGTGTGTGCCTGAGTATCTGTATGTGTGTGTGTGTGCGTATGTTTGTGTCTGTCTGTGTGATGTGTGTGTCTGAGTATCTGTATGTGTGTGTGTGTCTGTCTGTCTGTCTGTGTGAGGAGGTGTGTGCCTGAGTATCTGTATGTGTGTGTGTGTCTGTGTGAGGAGGTGTGTGCCTGAGTATCTGTATATGTGTGTCTGTCTGTCTGTGTGAGGGTGTGTGTCTGTCTGTGTGAGGGGGTGTGTGCCTGAGTATCTGTATGTGTGTGTGTCTGTCTGTCTGTGTGAGGGTGTGTGCGCCTGAGTATCTGTATGTGTGTGTGTGTGTCTGTGTGAGGGTGTGTGCGCCTGAGTATCTGTATGTGTGTGTGTCTGTGTGAGGGGGGGTGTGGCTGAGTATCTGTATGTGTGTGTGTCTGTCTGTCTGTGTGTGTGTCTGTGAGTGTGTGAGGGGGTGTGTGCCTGAGTATCTGTATGTGTGTGTGAGGGTGTGTGTGCCTGAGTATCTGTATGCGTGTGTGTGTGTGAGGGGGTGTGTGCCTGAGTATCTGTATGTGTGTGTGAGGGTGTGTGTGCCTGAGTATCTGTATGCGTGTGTGTGTGTGAGGGGGTGTGTGCCTGAGTATCTGTATGTGTGTGTGTGTGTCTGTGTGTGTGCATAGTAGCTATTTCATGAGACTCGTCATCCCAAGATCTGGATTGGTGACCCAAAGGTGAGAGTTCCAATCCTACCGCAGAAGCTGAGGAATTCACATTAAATAAACCGGGAATTAATAATGTCTCAGTAATTGTGACTGCGATCATTGTTGTTACAAAAAGGATTGTACCAGTGCAGTAATAATGTCCCTGTCTTTGGGATAGAAGGCAGGTTGATCTGGGTGTAACTCCAAGACAGGTGGGACTTGAACTAGGGGTAGCAGGCACAGGCATGCCCACGCTCTGGCAATGTGTCATAATGTGTTCCAACAGGTTGATTAAAAATAATCCCAGTTTTTGGAAATCTGTCACCTCTATCCAGCCTGGCCTATGGGTGAGCCCTGACCTAAAGTCTCAGTAGCCGTTTGAAATAACCGAGCAACCACTCTTATCAGTTTCTCAAGGGCAGTTGTACACACCTTTGCTCAGACACAGAGACACCACTTACACTCCGCACATTTTGCATTGACATTTGTTTTAATGATGATTTTATTAAGGGTGACTCAGTGGTTAGCACTGCTACCTCTCAGCACCAGCGACCCAGGATCAATTCCAGCCTCGGGGGAACTGTCTGTGTAGAGTTTGCACGTTCTTCCTATGTCTGCGTGAGTTTCCTCCGCTTCCCTCCACCAGTCCATAGATGTGCAGGACAGGTGGACTGGCCGTGCTAAATTGCTCATGGTGCCCAGGGATGTTCAGGCTAGGTGGGTTAGCCATGGGAAAAATGCAGGGTTACAGGGATAGGGTAGGGAGGTGGGCTGCTCTTTGGAGGGTCGGTGTGGAGTTGATGGGTCAAATGGCCTGCTTCCACTCTGGAGGGATTCTATGACTCACTGATGACGTTATAGTGGAAATGTGATCACTCGGGATTAGGTCTAATTTAATTTTGTTTTAATGAATTCAGACCCAAGTATCTTGTTTGTTATTTATTGGTAATAATTTGGCAAGTACAGCAAACTTTCTTTTAACCGGCACCTTATGAACTGTCACTCTCAATAAATGGGAAAAAATTATACACCTCAAATACTGTGGAGTTGACCGTATTATTCTGTCCAGTCATTATCCTTTTATAATTTACTTAGCTCAATGCAAATGTATTTGATCAATCGAACGGCCACACAAAATATCAACAGATGACTCAATTTCTCCTCAAATATCACAATCTCCGAGTAGTCAGTTGAGGGTGAGAGTGAGAAGGCTGTCAGCCAGTGAGGTTTATTTTAGGCAATGATACGTTATAATTTTAGTATAACAGTGAGGTGTATATCTCCTGTATTACATTGTTTTTACGTTAATTATGTCGACCTCTTGATTATCCAAACTATCTGATCGACTGCACACTCCCATGGGTGCTGGATAATCAAAACGTTTTCTGTATTTGGTTTGTAAATGCCGATTATGTTGTCTTCAGCTGTTGACGGTTTCTATTTTCGGCAGTTTTTACTGAAACGATGATTCAGCTAAAAACCGTTGCCGAGTCCCAGATTATGCTCTGACCGATTTGAACTTTCAGTCCATTTTTGCTACAGGAACCAGCAGCAGGAGTAGTCCCTTTGAATCTGCCCCGTCGCTCCACCAGAATGTAGCTGATCTGAATTTGGCCTCGACTCTCTGCTATTCCGCTCCGCCCCACCACCCTCGTCGTCCCCCCCTCCACTAACTCAGCCATGAATGACTCAGCGTCCAGTGCTCTCCGGGGAGAATAATTCTCATTGCCTTCTGAGAGAAAAAGGAATTACCTCCCCTCGGTACTTCTATTTGTAATTTTATTCATTCACGGGATGTGGATGTCTGGCCAGTCCAGCATTTACTGCCCATCCCTAATTTCCCAGAGAGCACTGAGATGTCAACCATATCGCGGTTAGCGGAGAGTTCCCCGTATCCTGCATTTTGAAAGCTTTCCATTGGCTGTGATGCACCTCGGAGGCATCCTCAGGTGGAAGAGGGTACTATCAAAAGGACCTTCCCCCTCTCTTGTCCCCCTTGTGCAATCATTTCCTCTTAGTCTGGGCAGATGCTCTCAAACCCCACCATGACATTCAAGTTCAGGAAACAAATCTGGAGTTGCACAAAAGTTGGTCTCAATGGTGACCACTGGCCCACCAATCGGGAAGGAGATCTGCCCACCTTACCCAGTGTGGTCTACTTGTGACCCACGGTGATGTGGTTCACTCTTGACCACCTCCTGAAATGGCCGAGTGGGTGGCTGAGTTCAAGGCTGACTGGAGACGGGCCTTGCCACCGATGCGCCCTGAAGCCATGAAAGAATTGCTAAAGGTCTCTCCTCAGTGCCTCTGAACACACTTCCCTTTTCGGTCTCTCTCTCTCTGCCGTGTAGATGATGGCGATCGTGGAGTCGGAGACGATGGCGGCGTACATGAAGCCCCCGTCCCGGTTGGAGGAAGAGCCCCGAGGCTCGACGAGAGGCTTTGTGGTGAGAGACGCTCCATGGAACGCACCCGGCAACAAGGTGAGCGCTCGGACTCGGAGCGAGAGTCACTGGGAACTGTCCGGGCTCGGAGTGGCCGGAGTGGGGCTGGTGGGGCAGACAGGCACCACACTAACTTCCCAACCTCTCCCTCGTCTGTGGGGAGATGCTGGTGCAGCGGACCTAGGAATCCATAGGTGTAAGAAATTAAACTCAGCAAATCTATCTGGAATCGCAGAAACCTTACAGTGTGGAAGCGGGCCATTCGGCCCATCGAGTCATCACCGACCCTCCAAAGAGCATCCCACCTGAACTCACCCTATTCCTGTAACCCTGCATTTCCCATGGCCAAACTACCTAGCCTGCACATCCCTGGATGCTATGGGACAATTTCCCACAGCTAATCCACCTAACCTGCACATCCCTGGATGCTATGGGACAATTTCCCACAGCTAATCCACCTAACCTGCACATCCCTGGACAGTATGGGACAATTTCCCACAGCTAATCAACCTAACCTGCACATCCCTGGACAGTATGGGACAATTTCCCACAGCTAACACACCTAACCTGCACATCCCTGGACAGTATGGGACAATTTCCCACAGCTAACACACCTAACCTGCACATCCCTGGGCACTATGGGACAATTTCCCACAGCTAACACACCTAACCTGCACATCCCTGGACAGTATGGGACAATTTCCCACAGCTAACACACCTAACCTGCACATCCCTGGGCACTATGGGACAATTTCCCACAGCTAACACACCTAACCTGCACATCCCTGGATGCTATGGGACAATTTCCCACAGTGAATCCACTGAACCTGCGTGTCCTTGGACACTATGGGACAATTTCCCACAGCTAACACACCTAACCTGCGCATCCCTGGACAGTATGGGACAATTTCCCACAGCTAATCCACCCTAACCTGCATGTCCCTGGACAGTACGGGACAATTTCCCACAGCTAACACACCTAACCTGCACATCCCTGGACAGTATGGGACAATTTCCCACAGCTAATCCACCCTAACCTGCATGTCCCTGGACAGTACGGGACAATTTCCCACAGCTAACACACCTAACCTGCACATCCCTGGATGCTATGGGACAATTTCCCACAGCTAACACACCTAACCTGCACATCCCTGGACAGTATGGGACAATTTCCCACAGCTAATCCACCCTAACCTGCATGTCCCTGGACAGTACGGGACAATTTCCCACAGCTAACACACCTAACCTGTGCATCCCTGGATGCTATGGGACAATTTCCCACAGCTAATCCACCCTAACCTGCATGTCCCTGGACAGTACGGGACAATTTCCCACAGCTAATCCACCCTAACCTGCATGTCCCTGGACAGTACGGGACAATTTCCCACAGCTAGTCCACCGAACCTGTGCACCCCTGGATGCTGTGGGACAATTTCCCACAGCTAATCCCCGCCCTAACCTGCGCATCCCTGGACACTATGGGACAATTTCCCACAGCTGATCCCCGCCCTAACCTGCGCATCCCTGGGCACTATGGGACAATTTCCCACAGCTAATCTACCCTAACCTGTGCATCCCTGGACACTATGGGACAATTTCCCACAGCTAACCCACCTAACCTGCACATCCCTGGGCACTATGGGACAATTTCCCGCAGCTAATCCACCCTAACCTGTGCATCCCTGGACACTATGGGACAATTTCCCACAGCTAACCCACCTAACCTGCACATCCCTGGGCACTATGGGACAATTTACCGCAGCTAATCCATCCTAAGCTGCGCATCCCTGGACACTGTGGGACAATTTCCCACAGCTAACCCACCTAACCTGCACATCCCTGGGCACTATGGGACAATTTACCGCAGCTAATCCATCCGAACCTGCGCATCCCTGGGCACTATGGGACAATTTCCCACAGCTAACCCACCTAACCTGCGCATCCCTGGGCACTATGGGACAATTTCCCACAGCTAATCCACCCTAACCTGTGCATCCCTGGACACTGTGAGACAATTTCCCATAGCCAACCCACCTAACCTGGGTACACCCCTGGACACTATGGGACAATTTCCCACAGCTGATCCACCCAACCTGCACGTCCCTGGACACTGTGGGACAATTTCCCTTGACTAACCCCCCTAACCTGCACATCCCTGGACACTATGGGACAACTTCCCACAGCTAATGCACCTAACCTACGCATCTTATGGGACAAGTTCCCGTGGCTAACCCACCTAACCTATGCATCCCTGGACACTATGGGACCTTTGCCACAGCCAGTTCACCCTAACCTACACATCTTTAGACTGCGGGAGGAAACCGGAGAACCCGGAGGAAACCCACGCAGACTCAGGAAGAACATACAAACTTCACAGTCACCCGAGGGTGGAATCGATTGAATCCGGGCCCTGGCACTGTGAGGCTGCAGCACTAACTGCTGAGTCACCATGCCGCGTAATCGCAAGCTAGTCTCAGGAATGGTGACCATTCGAGGGGAAGGTGCCAGCTGTTGCCCTCAGGTCCTCTTGGGAAGGAAATCCTCACCTGATCTTGCCCAACACGAGACTCCAGACCCAGGCCCAGACGTGGCCGACTGTCACTGCCCTGGGACGTGGTAAACCCCTTCATTCAAGGGGCGATTAGGGAGGACGTGAGTGAGGCCCACATCCCCCATTAAGGAGCCTGTAAGGTGTCTGAAACGGATACGCTGACTGTGTAGAGGCGTCGGGATGAAGGGGCTGAAATCTGACTGTCTGACTTGGCACTGTCTCCCTGCAGGCCCCAGACGTGAGCAGCGCAGAGGATTTCCCCATGTTTGGAACTGTGGTCACCCCCAGACAGGCGTCCGCCTGGGGCCCGAAGAAATTCTAGGGCCTTGAGCAGTCGGTAACTTTTGAGAAAAGCTTCTTGTCCAGTTAGAGGAAAAAAAAGATTTTTTTTTTGTGAATCTCAGTGTTCTTTTTCTGAAGCTTTGACTTGTCACAGTTTTCTATAAAAAAAATTGAAATGTCCAGAGGTATTAAGCTGCTGTACCACTGTCCTGTGTACCATCTGTTTCGAGAAAGAAAGACAGAAAGCCATACTTCACTTAGTTTACAACAGCCCCCCCCCCCCCCCCCACCTTCACTCTCCCAGTCCTCAGTAGATTTCTCTTCGGGGCTGCACATGACAGCATGGGCTCGACTGTTTGCGAGTTTGCGTGCTGACTGGGTTCCCCCCCCTCCGTGGTGCTGCTTGTACTGGGTGAGGTGTTGGCCAACCTACTTCAGGATGGGTTCTCGGAGAATCGGGGTCTCTCGGCGAGTTCAGAAGCTGACACTCCTCCCTTACACCCCACTCCCATGAGGCTTTCATGCCTGCTGTCTGGTACCATTCGAATCGCGGCTTTTATCGGTCTGTTCTCCTTCGGCCCTGCAGTGTCAGTCAGTTTCATGAAACCTGCCTTATCAAGACCGCTCACTCACCTGGACACCTCGGAGGCAGTGGGAGGACTTCTTCTTTCTCTCTATCTCTCTCTGTCTTTCTCTTGTTCTTTGTCTCTCTATCTCTCTTACTTTTCATCTTTCTTTCTGTCATTCTTTTTCTCTCTCTCATTCTTTCTCTCTCTCATTCTTTGCCTCTATCTCGCGCTCTCATTCTTTCCCTCTCTCTCATTCTTTCTCTTACTCAATCTCTCATTGTCTCTCACTCATTTTTTCACTCACTCTCATTCTTTCTCTCTCGTTCTTGTCTCTGTCTCACTCTAATTCTATCTCATTCTTTCTCTCTCTCATTCTTTCGGTCTCTCATTCTTGTCTCTATCTCGCTGTCTAATTCTTTCTCTCTTTCTTTCTCTCTGTCATTCCTGCACCCCATCAATCTTTCTCATGCTCACTCTCATTCTTTCTCTCTCTCGCTCATTCTTTCTCTCTCTCGCTCATTCTTTCTCTCTCTCTGTCTCTCTCAAAAAGGACCCATCAACCTTAGTATTTAGTCTTCATAAAGAAAAATACTTTAAGCCAAGAAACAGTCATGACAGGGGTGGGGGGGGGATGGAGTTGGCAGGAGTGCAATGTTAGCTGGAGGGTGGGAGAGGGTGTGAATATCCGTGACCTGGACATGAGCAGAATCCACCCCTGCAATGAGAGAGCTGGCTGGGGCTTTAACTGAACCTCTGGCCTGAACATCAGCACCTACAGCACATCGCGGGTAATACACCTCGAGCAGCCGAGAGATTAATGTCTCTCTCCCGAGTCGCCAGCAGCAAGCCACACACCTTTTCTCTCCACTCTCTGGCTATTGGTTGTGATATTCCCCACACCATGCTGCCAATTAATAACAAGCCCCCCCCCCCCCCCCCCACCCACCCCACTGCTCCACACTCGAAACTGCCATCCGGAAAGGAGATTCCCAGACTGAGCTGCCGTGATTGAATGTTGTTGCACTAAAATAATGATTAGTTATTCCAACCCAATCCTAACGTTGAGGGTGAGTTTATTTTTTTAAAGGATGAAATTGAACTTTCCGAGAGGGGAGAGTGATTCGGAGGAGTTCAGCCTGGGGAGACCTGTCACAGAAAAGGACTGTGACAACAGCTTAGGTTCATCCTTTTTCTATACTTCACTGTCTTTTATCTGTCTGTCTGTTCGTCTCTCTCTCTCTCTATCACACACACACACACCCTCTCTCTCTCTCTCTCACTCACACACACACCCTGCCTCTCTCAATGTCTCTCACCGTATCTCTCTCTCTCTCACCCTGTCTCTCTCTCTCTCTCTTACACACCCCGTCTCTCTTTCTCTCTCACACGCCCTGCCTCCGTCACTCTATCTCTCTGTGTCTCACACTGCCTCACTTGCTTGCTCTCTCTCACCCTGTCTCGCTCTCTCTCTCTCTCTCACACACACACCGTGTCTCTCTGTCTCTCTCAACCTGCCTCCCTCATCACTGTCTCTCACCCTGTCTCTCTCTCTCTCTTTCACCCAGTCTCACTGTCTTTCTGTATTTGTCTTCCTCTCTTTGTGTGTGTGTGTCTCTCTCTCTGTCCGCCTCTCTACCCCCCCCCCGTCTGTCTCTCTCTGTCCACTCCAGGCTTTGGCGCCTCTTGTTGGGTCAGGCCCATCTCAATTCCCTCTCGCCGCCCAATTCCTACACCGTGTGCTCTCCACACTGTGCCGCACGTGCATCCATCATCCCTTGGTGACATCACAGAGTTGGCCGGGTCTGTGTGACCACATCCTGCTGGTTGCTGCTGTCACAGTAAAGGGGACAGTACAGAGCTGAGTCACCACGGAGAGGTCTCCCATTACCCCTCTGCAACAGGCTCAAAATTTGTCAAAGCCTCGCACCTCGTGAGCTAATGTTAGTTGATCTGTGACCAGCTTTCCGACAGTATTTACATTTTCTGTTTAAATGCACAGAAAGAGAAACCGATCTCTTATTTTGTTTTGCATGCAACGTCACTGTCAGATTTCTCTCGTGTGCAGAGCTGGCAGGGTTACTGCATCTCTGCGCGATTGTGTGCGAGAGAGTGTGTGTGTGTGTGTGTATCTCTGTGTGTGTGTGTAAACACATAGCCAAGAATGTGCCCTGAAAAGGGCTTCTGGAGAATTCTCATTGAGTATGGAGGCTGCAGCATCACACTCTGATCCAAGTGAATCTCCCTCCTTTAGTCCCTCGCCCTCCTTACTGCCTCACAGCTCCATCCCTCCGTCTCCCAGACCACTGCCCACACCATTGAGAATCTCGCCTCCATCCAGAGTCGTTGTCCTGTGTGTGTGTGTTTGTTCCAGACCCCTTTCGGTCCCTTCAGAATGTGAAGCTCTTTGCAAGCACAGCAGTTGAGCAATGTCGAAGGAGTATTGAGCCTGACTGTGAAGAGATGTCTGGGCTGTGTAAGGGTGGGATTGAGTCCAGACATAATTCTCAAACCCCTTCCCTTTCCAGCCCTGACCACCACGATCTCCCCTCGGTGTGGGACCACACACTGTTGTCATTCAGAGGGGAAGCGTTGCTCTGAAGCAATGTGATGATCCCAAAGGGCTACAATTGTGGTCCCTCTCAATTCTTTCTAGCCAGCAGACTGGCACTGTTGCAGGTTATGCAGGAATTTGCCAGCCTTCCCTCCCTCACGTCCCTCACTTTTCTTTCTCTTCTTTTCACTCCTCCCTTCCCTTTACCCTTTGCACATCTCACCTCCTCTCCTTTCCTTCTCCCAGATTTTTGCCATCCTTTTGTCTGTCAGACCATCCTTTCTCTCTCCTTCTATCCCTCTGTTTCTCTCTCTCTCCTTATCTGTCTACTTTCTCTCTCCTCTCTTCATCCTCTTCCCTTTGCCCCCTCCGTCTCCTTTCCAGTTTCTCTCCCCATTCCCCCCCCTCTTTCTCTTTCTCCTTTCCCGTCTCTCCTTCCCCCTTTCTCTCCTTTCCATCTCTCTCTTTTACCTCTCCTTCCATCCCTCTCTCTTCCCTTCCATCCCTCTCTCTTTCCTTGCTCCCCTGCCTCCCCCTTTCCCCCTCGCTCTCCTTTCCCTCTCTCTCATTTCCCCCTCTTTTCTCCCTCTCTCTCCTAACCCCTCTGACATGTTCAGCTACTCTCACATTTCCCCCTCTCTCTCCATCCCCCCCCCTCCTTCCGTCACACTCTCTCCTTCCCTCCTCTGTCCTTCCTCCTCTCTCTCTCTTTCTGCTTCTCTCTCCTGCCTTTCTCTCTCTCCTTCCCTCTCCCTTTCCCCTTCAGTCTCTCTCTTTCCTTTCCCCTCCCTTTGTGTTTCTTTCCTTCCCTCCCTCCTTCACTCTCTATCCTTTCCCCTTCCTTCTCTCCCTTGCCCCATCCCACTGAAAGATACAGATTTTATTGCGCATTTCTCTTTGTGTAAGAAGTGGCTGAAGTTGGTTCTGTTAGAATGAGCGAGACCCAAATGCCATTCTCCTTTTTATTTAGAAAAAGAAAATTTTTAATTAATATTAAATTTAAGCTGGATTTAAATTATTTTAAGAAAGAAACGAGGCACTCTCTGATTTAAGTTTTAAAAAGACACATAAAAAGCAAGGTGGAGATTTCCAGTCGGACTTGGAAACAGTCCTGTGTGAGAGAAGGTTAAAATCCAAACCAGTGCAAGGAGGAAATTGAGATAAAACACATTGGCCTTAAAAATGATTGAAGAATATGCAAATGTATAGGTCACATGGTGACACTGGACTTTTATAATTCCAAATAAAATGGGATGAGAGAATCGAGGGTCTGCGTGTTATTCAATCTCAGTTTGTATCATCTGGCTCAGCTTTCAGTTATTGTACCTGCCGGGTGCAACCTCCCACTGGCACTACCCCCTCCTCATCCCCTGGCACTGCCCCCTCCTCCCCTTCCCCTCCCGGCACTGCCCTCTCCTCCCCTCGCCACCCCCTGGCACTGCCCCTCCCCTCCCCCTGGCACTGCCCCCTCCCCCCCTTGCCACCCTCTGGCACTTCCCCTCCCCTCCCCTGGCACTGCCTTCTCCTCCCATTCCCTCCCCTGGGACTGCCCCTCCCCTCACCCAGCAATGCCCCACTTCCCCTCCCCCTGGCAATGCCCCCTTCACCTTCCATCCCCCAGCAATGACCCCTTTGCCACCTCCATCCCCTCCTCTGGCACTGCCCCCTTCTCCACCTCCCATCCCCTCCCCGACACTGCCCCCTTCTCCAACTCCCCTCCCCCGGCAATGCCCCCTCCGATCCCCTCCCCCGGCACTGCCCCCTTCTCCACCTCCCCTCCCCCGGCAATGCCCCCTCCCATCTCCTCCCCCGGCACTGCCCCCTTCTCCACTTCCCTTGCCCCAGCACTGCCCCCTCCTGCTGGCACTGCTGCCCTCTCATCTGCCCCTCCCTCTGGCACTGCCCCCTCCTTCACTCCCTCTGGCACTGCCCCCCTCTTCCCCCTCCCCTTGCCCTGTCACTGCCCCCTCCCCTCAGCCTGGCAATTGGATTTTCCTTTATTAATTCTTGGGACATGGGTGTCACCAGCCAGACTAATACTAATTGCCATCCCTAATTACCCCTTGAGATAGCCAATGCCTTGACCCACAATAGTCTATTTTATACAGGTGCTCCCACCATGAGAGGGAGTCCCAGGATTCTGACCCAGTGACACTGAAGGAACGGCTGATATATTTCCAAGTCAGAATGGGGAGGGGCTTGAATTTGCAGGGGGTGGTGTTCCCATGTATCTGCTGCCCTCGTCCTTCTAGGGTTTGGAAGGTTGCTCTCTGAGGCCTTTTGGTAACTTTTTGCAGTGCATCTTGTAGACGGTACACATTGCTGCGACTGAGCGTCGGTGGTGGAGGGAGTGGATGTGGTTCCAATCAAGTGGGGAGCTGATTTGTCCTGGATGGTGTTGAGCTTCTTGAGTGTTGTTGGAGCTGCCCCCACCCAGGGCAAGTGGGGAGTATTCCCTCACACTCCTGAGTTGTGCCTTGTAGATGATGGACAGGCTTGCAGGAGTCAGGAGATGAGTTACTCGCTGCAGGATTCCTGGCCTCTGACCTGATATTTGTTGGGTCACATCCCGGGACATGTTGAGGCAAGCCTTGCCGTGTTTGAACATGTAGGGAGCCTTTATTATTGGCCATTTTGTCATTTGGAACAATTACTCTGTTTTATGTTGCCAGTTACACTGCATTTGGATGAAATCTTTTCTCTGTCTGTTACCATCCTCTTTGCCTTTTGCAGGATGAAGGTTTTTATTATTTAATCTCCACTGGCCTTCCACCTAACACACACCGTCTAGTTCCTCCTGTCCCCTCCCTCCTACCACTGGCTTCAAAACACCTCTCTCGATTCTGACAGATGTACATCTCGACCGGAAACATTGGCTGTGTTTTTTGACATCCCGCCTGAGTTTCATTCTGGAGTTTTTGCTTCGTTTTTACTTCGGATTTCCAGCATTGCGCATATTTAAGCTAAAGTCCGACACGTTTTGTGAAAACTTTTCACGTCATGCTCATCAGGACAATTTGCAAGAACGCCCGTTAAAGGCGGAAGGCAAAATGCAGACGGAGAGGAGACGTGCGCACACTTTTCAACTCAACAAGGCAGGTGTAGTTCTCAAAGCAGTGACCTGACTAACCAGTGCCAACCTTCTTGAGTTAAGCTTGGCAGTTAACTGTCAATCATCATGAACGTTAGCAAGTCAATGAACAATCCCACAGCTCTCTGCTAAGAAGAGATGAGGAAAGGACTAATTGTAATTTATGTCTGTTCCATGTTGGTTGGATTTTTAAAAATTATTTCATGGGATGTGCTGGGCCATCCTTAATTGCCCCTTCAGAAGGTGATGTTGAACCGCTGCAGTACATGTGATGCAGGGACACCCATGATGTCATTAAGGACGCCATTCGGGGTTTTAGCATTGAAGGAAGGACGATACTGTTCCAGGTTTAGAGACTTCCCTCCAAAATCTTTTAGAGAGATATATTATGGAGATAGCCTAGGCCTTAACTGTTATTTGGAAAGCCAGTATGAGGTGCCGTGTTAGAGATATGATTTCATGAGTCCGCTGCTAACATTTAATCAAAACGCACTTTATTCTTAGGAGAAAGTGAGGACTGGAGATCAGAGTCAAAAGGTGCGGTGCTGGAAAAGCACAGCCGGTAAGGCAGCATCAAAGGACTAGAACATTCCCAGCTACCTTTCCCTCTCCCCAGTCCCATTCCCCCCCCCCCCCCCCTTCCATTCTTAGCCCCCTTGGGCCACCCACCCCCCAACTTTCCTGATGAAGAGCTTATGCTTGAAATGTCAACTCTCCTGCTCCTCGGATGCTGCCTGACTGGCTGAGCTTTTCCAGCACTCCACTCTTTAACACGTTATTCTTACAATGCAATTAAAATGTAAACCAAACTTTATTGAGATGGTTAACTAGATAATGTATTTAGAGTCATAGAGATGTACAGCGCAGAAACAGACCCTTCAGTCCAACTCATCCACGCCGACCAGATATCCCAACCCAATCTAGTCCCACCTGCCAGCACCCGGCCCATATCCCTCCAAACCCTTCCTATTTATTTACTCATCCAGATGCCTTTTAAATGCTGAAATTGTACCAGCCTCCACCACTTCCTCTGGCAGCTCATTCCATACATGTACCACCCACTGTGTGAAAAAGTTGCCCCTTAGGTCTCTTTTATATCTTTCCCCCTCACCCTAAAACTATGCCCTCTAGTTCTGGAGTCCCCCACCCCAAGAAAGAGACTATTTACCCTATCCATGCCCCTCATGATTTTATAAACATGAATAAGGTCACCCCTCAGCCTGTCCCACCCCACCCCATAGCCTGCCATCTCAGAAACCACCACCGTCAGCATTAGAGAACCCACAATCTCTGCGGCCCCTCCCCTCCAACCCCGAGATCCCATTACAGTATTATTTAACCATTAATCATCAACTGTTCCAATATAGGCAGCAAGCACGCCCTTTGGCAAAAATGCAAAGCAGCAAGACAGTTATTATTTTCACGTGCTATCTCTCTCTAGTCCAGTATGAAGAAACGCTCCGTTCCTTCTGATTTCGGAGAGGAAAGCTAAGTCTTCAATATAGCAGCACAAAGAACTCTAGCTGTCTGCTACAATCGCAAACTAACAGAAAAAATAGCCAAAATCAAAATCCTTCTGGATCTCTCTGAGCTTGAGCTTACCCACCCATGATTCTTTTGTCTTACTCTGGAAAAAAAACCCAGGGGAAGAATATCAAAAGACAAGTCTAAGTGAGAGAGGAAAGACTCGCTGCCTTCCAACCCTGCTGAGACCCCAGCTAATCCGAAAATCCCGGAATTGAGAGAGCATGACCACACCCAGTCAGGCTGTTTCTATTGTTTCAACTTTTTAAAAAACAACCTGGGAGACTTTGGGTTTTATCTTCTCATAGACTGCTCGGTACCTCTCTCCCAATCTCTCTCTAAAAGAAACCAGGACAAAACACACCTCTTAAAGCCACACTAAACAAACAAAATAGAAAGGACGGCCAGGTCGTGTGTTGTGCCTACAGGGTGTAGGACCTACTGGAGCCCATTGTGGTTTCATAGTGACCACACCTGTACTGAGTGTGGCTTGCTTGAAGAACTCTGGCTCAGAGTTGATGAGCTGAGGTCTGAGCTACAGTCTGCAACACATCAAGGAGAGGGAGAGTTACCTTGAAGCGGGAAACCCAAAGCTATTTACAAACTGCCTTCCAGGAGCAGACATCGCTGTGACCAAAACTCTCTACAGGAGAAAAGGGGTAAAATGCATCCCTTAGAGGCATGGAATCAAAACAATGGCGAGTGACCTGGGATGGGGGAACTTGCAGGTGGGTGGTGCTCCCATGTATCTGTTGCCCTTCTAAGTAGCAGTGGTCGTGGGTTTGGAAGGTGCTGTCAGGGGAATCTGGGTGAGTTGCTGCAGGGGGTCTTGTGGATGGTGCGCGCTGCTGCTACGGAGCGTCAGTGGTGGGATTCGAGCTGCTTGGCACTGGCTGGAGCTGACCGTTTGGTTAGAAACATCTGCCTGGCTGCCCTGGGCTTGGCGCAGCGAGCCACGTGGTACCACTCGGGTTTGGCAGCGTGGCAGGCGGAGCGTTTCTCCAAGCACCGGTAGCAGAAGGAGTGGCCACAGCTCCTGCAACGGACGTACTTGCAACCCCCTCCGTGGGAGACCAGGACTCTGCAGGTGGGACATGCCCGGATCGAAGGGCAGCCATGGACAGTCAAAAGCGGGTCACTGATGGTGGGGCATGACTGCAGCAGCGCCACCAAGCTGCAGTCCTTGTTCTTGCAGGCCTCTCCTTGTGCCAGACGCCTGTTCCTTCTCCTCAGGCAGTCCCAGCAGAACCGATAGGGCTTTCCCATATTCCCTGGGCAGGCTGGGCATTCCACAAAAAGCTCCTCTAGGTCCATCCTCTGCACAACGCATTTGCACCTCGGACACTGGCAACAAGGACAACAGCAGCACCGTTAGTGACCTTCCTCCTTCACCCCCCGCGACAGTGCGGCTGCAATTGATATCATCGAATCTCTACAGTGCAGGAAGAGGCTATTTGGCCCATCGAGTCTGCACCGAGCCTCTGAAGAGCATCCCGCCCTGTCCCTGTAACCCTGTACTTTCCCAACCCACACACCGTGGGAGGCATGGTGGCTCAGCACTGCTGCCTCCCAGTGCCAGGCACCTGGGTTCGATTCCAGCCTTGGGCGACTGCCTGTGCGGAGTCTGCACATTCTCCCTGTGTCTGCCTGGGTTCCAACCCCGCCCACCCCCCCCCCCAGTGTGAAAAGATCTGCCACCCTGCCACCAAAAGCAAACATTGGGCAAAAGTGAGGACTGCAGATGCTGGAGATCAGAGTCTAGATTAGAGTGGTGCTGGAAAAGCACAGCAGGTCAGGCAGCATCCGAGGAGCAGGAGAATCGACGTTTCAGGCAAAAGCCCTTCATCAGGGCACAAGCAAAATTGGCCAACTGTACCAAGTTCACCCAGAGTCCAAAGGTGTGCAGGTTAGAGTGGTTTGGCCATGCTTAACTGCCCCATAGTGTCTGGAACTGTGCAGGCTAGATGGGTTAGACATGGGAAATGCAGGGCTAAAGGGATAGGGAGTGAATCTGTGTGGGATGCTCTTCAGAGAGTCAGTGTGGACACATTGGGCTGAATGGCCTGCTTCCACATTGTATGCTTTTTCATTGGACCTTTACAATGTGGTGAAGAGATTAGTGGGGAAGCCTTTAAAAACCAGCCGAGGATAACTTAAAAAAAACAATAAGGGGACATGATGAAATGTGAAGCCAAGCTAGTTAGTAACATAAAAGAAGATTTGTTTAGATTATCTAAAAGGTAACAGAGAGGCAAGAGAGTGGAAAATGAAGCTGGGGATGTCAGTCATGGAGAACAAAGAAATAGAGGAACTGAATAGATACTTTACATCAGTGTGGGAGACACCAACAGCTTACCAGAACTCCAAGAGAGTCAGGCGGCAGAGCCGAGTGTAGCGGCCATCACCAAGGAGATGGTGCTGGGGAAGCCAAAAGGTGGATAAATCACCCGGATCAGATGGACTGAAGGAGATAGCTGAGGAGATTGTGGAGACATTGGTGATGATCTTTCAGAAATCCCTGGAGTCAGGGAGGGTCCCATGAGACTGGAAAATGGCCCATGTCACACCCTTGTTGAAGAATGGAGGGAGGGAGGGAGACAGGAAGCTATAGACCAATTAACCTAACCTTGGTTGTTTGTGAGATTTTAAAGCCTGTGAGATTGTTGTAATGGGGCTAAGTCAGCACGGCTTTGCCAAGAGGAGCTGGGTGTGGAACAGAAATACCAGTTGGGCCGAATGGCCCAGTCGTGTGCTGCAAAGGGGCGCATGTTACAACCTCTCGCTGGTCGGATCAAACAGCATGTTCCTTTGAGCGTCCGTTGCTGTATGAACTAACCAACAACCAGGATATTGTGTGATTTTACAGTTGGACGGCCGCTCGCTGAACAATCTGGAATGTGCCAGAAAGCCCACCCCAACCCCCCCAAAAAACCACACAAACTTTGAGATCAATCAACTGAGTTCACAGTTGGTGGTGGCAATTCAGACACAGGTGACCTATTCTCTGCAAAAAAACTAAACATTTTCAATCCCTGCGCCTTTTCTGAGTTACCCAGAGTTCTCCATTGCTTTCTCCTCAGCGATATCAAATCAAAGTCAACTTCCTGACCCATCAGCACCCCTTTTCACCTGAAGTCTAAATTGTGACTGTTGGAAATTTGGTATTCTTGTGATTTGTCCTGGTGAATACAAGACGGAAACATTTGATCCCAAATCTCGCCTTTCAGTTCTTTTTATTGTAACTTCCTATGAATCCAAAGGCCCGGACCTGTCTGAATCAGCTCCGATCACGACTACCTGCCTTCACCCTTGGATTGATTGAGACATGGCAAGATGTGACAAATCCTTACAGATGTAGGTTTGCTCGCTGAGCTGGAAGGTTCATTTTCAGACATTTCGTCACCATCTTCAGTGAGCCTCTGGACGAAGCACTGGTTTAATGGCCTGCTTTCTATTATGTTTGAGTTGCCTAGGGTTGGTGGTGTCATTTCCTGTGGTGACATCATTTCCTATGGTATAATTAGAAAGCGGGCTACACCACCAGTACTTCATCCGGAGGCTCGCTGAAGATGTTACCTAGTAGGGTGACGAAATGTCTGAAAATGAACCTTCCAGCACAGCGAGCAAACCTACATCCAGAACTTCAACCTGAGCTACAAATCTTCTCAAATCTCGCTAAATTCTTACAGAGTTTGGCTTTCAATTTGTACCTTTTTGTAATATCTGGTGTCACTCTCAGTCAGTCGAGAGATCTTCACCTCAAAGAGCTTCTGATCGATCTCAGGGAAGAGTTCCAGTCTGCGTAGATCTTGCCAAGGCCATCTCTGCTCACAGTAGGGGCAGCTGAAGATGTAGATACCCTGGTGAAGTCAAAAGAAACTCTTAGAAGCTTCTTCACCAGAGATATAGCCTCTGCTTTCTCACAGCCAGCATCCTGCATTTATACGGCACCTTGAACACAGTGAATTATCCCAACGCATTTTTCAAAGACACGTAAGTCAACCCAACTCTGACCCTGAGCCGCACGACGGGGGATATTAAGGACCGTGGACCCAAAGACTTGGTCAAAGAGGGAGGTGAGCAGCTTTATGAGGGAATTCCAGAGCCTGAGGCCTAGGCAACTGAAGACACTGCCGCCTGATGGCAAAATGATAGATGTCGGAAGCTGCCCGAGAGGCTGGCATGGAGAGTCAAGTGCAGACATCTCGCAGGGTGTCGGGGAAAGAGGAGGTGACAGAGGTACGAAGGGGTGTAGGGGTTGGAGGAGGTTATGACATAGTGAAGGGTGTCGGGGCTGGAGGAGGTTACAGAGATAGGGAGAGGTGTAGGGGCTGGAGGGGGTTACAGAGATAGGGAGAGGTGTAGTGGCTGGAGGGGGTTACAGAGATAGGGAGGGAGTGTAGGGGCTGGAGGGGGTTACAGAGATAGGGAGGGAGTGTAGGGGCTGGAGGGGGTTACAGAGATAGGGAGGGAGTGTAGGGGCTGGAGGGGGTTACAGAGATAGGGAGGGGGTGTAGGGGCTGGAGGAAGTTATAGAGATAGGGAGGGGGTGTAGGTGCTGGAGGGGGTTACAGAGATAGGGAGGGGGTGTAGGGGCTGGAGGGGGTGACAGAGATAGGGAGGGGGTGTAGGTGCTGGAGGAGGTTACAGAGATAGGGAGGGGGTGTAGGTGCTGGAGGGGGTTATAGAGATAGGGAGGGGGTGTAGGAGCTGGAGGAAGTTACAGAGATAGGGAGGGGGTGTAGGGGCTGGAGGGGGTTACAGAGATAGGGAGGGGGTGTAGGGGCTGGAGGAAGTTACAGAGATAGGAAGGGGGTGTAGCGGCTGGAGGGGGTTACAGAGATAGGGAGGGGGTGTAGGTGCTGGAGGGGGTTACAGAGATAGGGAGGGGGTGTAGGTGCTGGTGGGGGTTACAGAGATAGGGAGGGGGTGTAGGTGCTGGAGGGAGTTACAGAGATAGGAAGGGGGTGTAGCGGCTGGAGGGGGTTACAGAGATAGGGAGGGGGTGTAGGTGCTGGAGGGGGTTACAGAGATAGGGAGGGGGTGTAGGGGCTGGAGGAAGTTACAGAGATAGGAAGGGGGTGTAGCGGCTGGAGGGGGTTACAGAGATAGGGAGGGGGTGTAGGTGCTGGAGGGAGTTACAGAGATAGGGAGGGGGTGTAGGTGCTGGAGGGAGTTACAGAGATAGGGAGGGGGTGTAGGTGCTGGAGGGGGTGACAGAGATAGGGAGGGGGTGTAGGGGCTGGAGGAGGTTACAGAGATAGGGAGGGGTGTAGGTGCTGGAGGGGGTTACAGAGATAGGGAGGGGGTGTAGGTGCTGGAGGGAGTTACAGAGATAGGGAGGGGGTGTAGGTGCTGGAGGGAGTGACAGAGATAGGGAGGGGGTGTAGGTGCTGGAGGGGGTGACAGAGATAGGGAGGGGGTGTAGGGGCTGGAGGAGGTTACAGAGATAGGGAGGGGTGTAGGTGCTGGAGGGGGTTACAGAGATAGGGAGGGGTGTAGAGGCTGAAGGAGGTTACAGAGAGGGAGGGGTGTTGCGGCTGGAGGGGGTTACAGAGATAGGGAGGGTTGTAGGGGCTAGAGGGGTTACAGAGTTAGGGAGGGGTGTAGGGGCTGGAGGGGGTTACAGAGATAGGGAGGGAGTATAGGGGCTGGAGGGGGTTACAGAGATAGGGAGGGGGTGTAGGGGCTGGAGGAAGTTACAGAGATAGGGAGGGGGTGTAGGTGCTGGAGGGGGTTAGAGATAGGGAGGGGGTGTAGGTGCTGGAGGGGGTTATAGAGATAGGGAGGGGGTGTAGGAGCTGGAGGAAGTTACAGAGATAGGGAGGGGGTGTAGGGGCTGGAGGGGGTTACAGAGATAGGGAGGGGGTGTAGGGGCTGGAGGGGGTTACAGAGATAGGGAGGGGGTGTAGGGGCTGGAGGGGGTTACAGAGATAGGGAGGGGCTGGAGGGGGTTACAGAGATAGGGAGGGGTGTAGGGGCTGGAGGAAGTTGAAGAGGCTGGGATATTGAATATAGTCAAGGCTGAGTTAGGTGGATTATTGATTGACAAGGGAGACATGGCTTCTCGAGGGACTCAAGGCAGGAAAGTGGAATGTAGGGTACAGTCTGTTCAGTCAAATGGCCTATTCCCAGCTCCTAATTCTAATCCATGTGCCAAATAAGTCACGGGGGGGGGGGGGGGGGGGGGGTGGAACTGCCCCACCCTTGTTCAGTAGTGTCCGTGGAGTATTTTACATCCATGTGAGAGCGCATTCAGGAACCACAGGGTAAGGGTCTATCCAGAAGGACTGCACTCCCACCACACCAACCCGAGTTTCTGAAGTAGGTCTTGAACTGATATCTGCGGCAGAAGGGTTACTCACGGAGCCCAAGTAGAGAAGGAGTCACGTACAGTGGAATGAGTATTCGAAACCAGAAATCCCAATGATCAGTCTTAGTTTGCTATCCTCGTTCTGAGCAGGTTTAATGAAAAATTTGTGGCTGATGACTACAGGCAGTTATCTATCAAAAATCTTAAAATGGAACTTTTTCTTGAATGGTCCAAATAACAACATCTCCCTCATTCTATTCATAAAAATAACAAGGTAATAAAATTGTGTACTGAGGGTTAAAGTTAAATTGGTACACATTAGATGAGTTCAGCTTATGATGCAAAGTAATTTTGCGTTATGTTTATGTTTTCATTCTGCAGGAGAAGGGGAACCAGCCCTTCTGTTCACATACAGGAAAGCAAAAATAATAATCAAATGTAGCAATATTTCAGAATTCTGAGTTTAATTTTTTTTGTTTAGATCTTGCTGTAGCTTTGGGGCAGAGATAAGGACTGTTTTTCCCTAGAATGTGGAGGCTGAGGGGTGAACTTTTCGGGGTTCATAAACCCACAAGGGGCAGAGATAAGGTGAATAGCCAAGGTGTTTTACACAGGGTAAAGGAGTATAAAATTAGAGGGCATAGGTTGAAGGTGAGAGGAGAGAGATTTAAAAGGGACCTGAGGGACAACGTTTTCACGCAGAGGGTGGTGCGTGTGGAGAATGAGCTGCCAGAGGAAGTGGTGGAGGCTGGTACAATTGCAACATTTCAAAGGCATTTGGATGGGTATATGAATAGGAAGGGTTTAGAGGGATATGGGCCAAGTGCTGGCAAATGGGACTAGATTAGGATATCTGGTCATCATGGACAGGTTGGGCTGAAGGGTCTGTTTCCGTGCTGTACATCTCTATGACCAGGTGGCAGTGGGCTGAATAGTCTGAGATGTTTGGGAAGGCAAGGAGAATCTGAAGGAATAAAAGGATGACAGAGATACCCACCGAATCCAGAAGTGTTCTGATGTGTATCTTCATATTGCTGGTATTCTTGAAGTGCTCGCACATGGTTCTGGTTTCTGAGCTTCCTGCTGAAGAAAATATCTTTAGATACTCTGCAGCTCGAAGGGACCCGGGTTCAATTCCAGCCTCGGGCAACTGACTGTGTGGAGTTTGCACATTAACCCCGTGTCTGCGTGGGCTTCCTCCCACAATACAAAGATGTACAGGTCAGGATGGATCGGCCTTGCTAAATTGCCCCGGGGGCGTGCAGATTGGGGGGGGGGGGGTGTTAGCCATGTGAAACGCAGGGTTACCGGAATAGGGTGGTGGGAGGGGAGTTGAGTCTACTCTTCGGAGGCATGGTATGGACTTATGACATGTTTCCATATTGTAGGGATTCTGTTGGGAGCTTCAATGAGTATTGAACTGGTGAGAGTCAAAGAGGCAGAGAAATCTGCCTGAGATCTCTTAAGTTCCCTTTTCAGAACGGTGAATAAATCCTGCCTTTCAGCTGCAGCTGGGACCCCAAGGCATTGTCTCAGAATAATGGGTCGGCCAGTGAAGACAGAGATGAGGAGGACTTTCTTCTCTCAGAGGGGAGCGAGTCTGCGCAATTCTTTACCACCCAGGCTGGGTCATTAAGTATGTTCGAAGCTGAGACAGATTTTTAATCTGTAACGGACAAAGGATTATGGGAGTTAAAGGGAGAATGCAGAGTTAATGATCAGATCTCATTGAATGGCGGAGCAGACTCGATGGGCTGAACGGCCTCGATCTGCTCCTGTGTCTTATTTATGGCTGTTTCTCCTGTCACAGTATCAGAGGACGCCATTACACTCACCGTCATGGAGAAATTGTCAACTAACAAGGGAGCCCAAGGTTAGCAGGGGTTGGGCTTAACAGTGGGTTCAAGGCCACGATTAGTTCTTACTGAATGGAAATGTGAACCCAAGGGGCTGTTCCTTCCCCCTACAGGCCGACATTTCCCATTGAATTTTGCAACGTCAACAGTCACGGTCATTGTAGGCTGTGGCCACTTGGCAGCGCTGTGGTGCAACTCTCAGGTGAGCTGTCTACCTTGGAGATCTACCGAAACCTCCATCCCTTCCACTGAGCAGCACCACGATGTGGCATCTGAAAGCCAAAATACTTCCTCCCTGCTTTTGAAACCTGAGATGCTTCTGCAACAGTTCTCTCCCTCTCTTTTCCGGCTGGGATTCACAGCGGTTAGAGGATCTGAGTCGCAGAATGCATCTGTTACAAGGATGTTGCCAGGGTTGGAGAATTTGAGCCATAGGGAGAGGCTGAATAGGCTGGGGCTGTTTTCCCTGGAGCGTCGGAGGCTGAGAGATGACCTTATAGAGGTTTATAAAACCACGAAGGGCATGGTTCGGATAAATAGACAAGATCTTTTCCCCAGGGTAGGGGAGTCCATAGCTAGAGGGCACATGTTTAGGGTGAGAGGGGAAAGATTTAAAAGGGACCTAAGGACTATATTTTCACGCAGAGGGTGGTGGTACATGTATGGAATGAGCTGCCATAGGAAGTGGTGGAGACTGGTACAATTACAGGATTTAGATACTTACAGTGTGGAAACACTTTGGCCCAACAAGTCCACACCGACCCGCCGAAGCATAACCCACCCAGACCCATTCCCCTACATTTACCCCTTCACCTAACACTATGGGCAGTTTAGCATGGCCAATTCACCCTGACCTGCACATTTTTGGACTGTGGGAGGAAACTTTAAAAGGCATCTGCATGGGTATATGAATACGAAGGGTTTGGAGGGATATGGGCCAAATGCTGGCAAATGGGACTAGATTAATTTAGGATATCTGGGAGGCACAGACGAATTGGATGGAAGGGTCTTTTTATGCTTTATGACTTTTTGGCTGGCTGTTCGACTTTGAGGGCCATCGTAATGGCACTGTCCCAATGTGAAATTCTTGTTCTGGTCAGAAGGGCTGGAAAATCCCCCAGACGACTTTGGTCTCCTGACACGATCAGGTGAAATGGGAAGTTCCCTGGGCCTTTCTGTTTTAAAGGAAGTCCCAGACTTCCCTGTCCTCAGAAACGCAGGCAGCTCACAGTGGACTGACTGAGCAAGACTGGTGGAGGTGGGGAAGTACAAAGAGTGTTTTTAGTCAGTCATGTAAACCTCTCAGATTCACCAATCACTTGCTAAACCGAGCAGGACAGTTCTACCGAAGAGCCCACCACGTCACTGTGGGTCTGGAGTCACGTGTAGGCCAGACCGGGTAACAGCAGCAGATATCCTTCCCTAAAGGGTATTGTGAACCAGATGGTGTTTTTACAGCAATGGGTTATAGTTGTCATGGTTACTGAGAGTAATTTCATTCCACATACATGAATTTGATTTTCACCACAAGGATGTGGGATTTGACACCATCTTCCTGAGTGAAGCCTTCATTTGGGTCTTTGGATTACCTGTTTGTTCACATTACCGCTGTGGCAAGAGCTCCCCAGAGCGAAATAGAATTAATGAAGCATTGTTAACACATAGACACAGAGCTATACGCAGGGTCATACACAGACACAGCCACACACACACACACAGCCATACACAGACACAGAGCCACACACACACACAGAGCCACACACACACACAGAGCCATACACAGACACAGAGCCACACACAGACACAGAGCCACACACAGACACAGAGCCATACACAGACACAGAGCCACACACAGGCACAGAGCCACACACAGACACAGAGCCATACACAGACAGAGAGCCACACACAGACACAGAGCCATACACAGACAGAGAGCCACACACAGACACAGAGCCACGCACAGACACAGAGCCACACACAGACACAGAGCCACACACAGGCACAGAGTCGTACAGAGCCACACACAGACACAAATACACACCCACACACAGACACAGTCATATACGGACACAAATACACAGACATAGTCATACACATAAACATACCCACACACAGTCATACACAGACACAAATATACACCCATACAGACATAGTCATACACAGACACAAATACACACCCACACAGACACAGTCATATACGGACACAAATACACAGACATAGTCATACACATAAACATACCCACACACAGTCATACACAGACACAAATACACACCCATACAGACATAGTCATACACAGACACAAATACACACCCACACAGACACATATAAATACCCATGCAGACAGACACAAATACACACCCACACAGACGCAGTCATACACATATACACCCCTGCACAGACACAGTCATACACAGACACATATATACACACCAGCATAGACAGTCATACACAGACACAGTCATACACATATACACACCCACACAGTCATACACAGACACATATATACACACCCGCACAGACATAGTCATACACAGACACATATACACACCTGCACAGACACAGTCATACACATATATACACACCCGCACATAGTCATACACGTATACAGACCCACACAGACAGTCATACACATATACACACCCGCACAGACACAGTCATACACACCCACACAGACACAGTCATACACATATACACACCCACACATAGTCATACACAGACACGTATATACACACCTGCACAGACACAGTCATACATATACACACCCGCACAGACACAGTCATACACATTTCTACACACCCGCACAGACATAGTCATATACAGACCCACACAGACATAGTCATACACATATACACACCCGCACATAGTCATACACATATACACACCTGCACAGACACATATATACACACCCACACAGACACAGTCATACACATATACACAGACACAGTCATACACATATACACACCCACATAGACATAGTCATACACAGACACATATATACACACCTGCACAGACATAGTCATACACAGACACATATATACACACTTGCACAGTCATACACAGACACATATACACACCTGCACAGACACATATACACACCCGCACACAGTCATACACATATACACACCTGCACAGACACATATACACACCCGCACACAGTCATACACATATACACACCTGCACAGACACAGTCATACACATATACATACTTGCACAGACACAGTCATACACATATACACACCCGCACAGGCACAGTCAGACACATATACACACCTGCACAGACACGTATATACACACCTGCACAGACAGTCATACACAGACACATATACACACCTGCACAGACACGTATACACACCCGCACAGACACAGTCATGCACATATACACACCTGCACAGACACAGTCATACACATATACACACCTGCACACAGTCATACACATATACACACCTGCACAGACACAGTCATGCACATATACATACCTGCACAGACACAGTCATACCCATATACACACCCTCACAGACACAAACACACACACATATATACGCACCC
The DNA here is from genome assembly GCF_037043375.1 of Chiloscyllium plagiosum. Lineage (NCBI taxonomy): Eukaryota > Metazoa > Chordata > Chondrichthyes > Orectolobiformes > Hemiscylliidae > Chiloscyllium > Chiloscyllium plagiosum. The sequence continues at coordinate 11,125,430 of NW_028270182.1, forward strand.
ATACAGACATAGTCATACACACCCGCACAGACATAGTCATCCACATATACACACCCACACAGACATAGTCATATACATATACACACCTGCACAGACACATATATATATACACTCGCAGACAGTCATACACATATACACACCCACACACAGTCATACATATACACACCCATACAGACACAGTCATACACAGACACATATATACACACCTGCACAGACACAGTTATACACATCCGCACAGACACAGTCATACACATATATACACACCCGCACAGACATAGTCATATACAGACACAGTCATACACATATACACACCCACACAGTCGTACATATACACACCACACAGACATAGTCATACACAGACACATATATACACACCTACATACACAGACACATATATACACACCCGCACAGTCATACACAGACACATATACACACCTGCACATAGTCATACACATTTACACACCTGCACAGACGCATATACACACCCACACAGACACAGTCATACACATATACACACCCACACAGACATAGTCATACACAGACACGTATGTACACACCCGCACAGACATAGTCATACACAGACACATATACACACCCACACAGACATAGTCATACACACCTGCACAGATGCATATACACACCTGCACTGACACAGTCATACACATATACACACCCGCACAGACACAGTCATACACATATACACACCTGCACAGACAGTCATACACAGACACATATACACACCCGCACACAGTCATACACATGTATACACACCCGCACAGACACAAATGCATACCCACACAAAGTCATACACATATACACACCCACACAGACACAGTCATACATATACACGCCCACACATAGTCATACACATACACACCCGCACAGACATAGTCATAAACATATACACACCTGCAGAGACACAGTCATACACATATACACACCCGCACACAATCATACATATACACACCTGCATAGACACAGTCATACACATATACACACCTGCACAGACACAGTCATACACATATACACACCCGCACAGACATAGTCATACACATACACACCCACACAGACATAGTCATACGCATACACACCTGCACAGACACAAATACACACCCACAGACACAGTCATACACATACACACACCCACACAGATACAAATACACACCCACACAGTGTCATACACATACACAAATACACACCCATACAGACATAGTCATACACACAGAGAGACAGAGACATACACGCAGACATACACACACTGACAAACACACATATACACACAAATCAACCAACACACAAAGACTGATCAATCACACACACACACGGAGACACACAATTAGAAAGGGAACTTTGACAGATATATGCCCTCCCCTATTGCCAGCAACAGTGCACTATTCAGCCATGAGAGGCATTGCGAGCAAGTCCCCAATTTTCAGGGAGAATCACCATGATTAGATCCGAGCTGATGCCTATCCTCATCAACCGCGGGACTGAGACCGAAACCGGGGCAGCGGATCGGGACAAGGTCCCAATAGCCAAAGCTTTCCAAAGTGGGGTTGGGTGCCCGGGCTGGGGTTGGTGGACAGGAGCTGGAATCCTGGGCTTTGCCCAGACATTCCCAGACTGACTCAGGTTGGTTTATTTAGTTATTGTTACATATCTCTCGTTACAAAATAAACCAAAACATAAGGGCAGGAATATGAAGGAAGTTGCCAGTGCTCCACCAAAACTCAACACTGCCGTGTGATTTTTAACTGGGGCGCGGTTGCAAATGGTTTGAGTCTGTGACCGAAACAGAACTCTGTTCCAAATCTTTCTTCCCCAGCTCCTGTTGTCTGGTAACAGGGTGTAAATCACCTACCTTCTGGATCTTCAGATTTACAGGCGAAATTGGGCTCCATTTCTTGTGACCAGCCAAGTAATGTTCGGCGACTCTGCTACACAGACACCCGAACTGTGAAAATCCCCGCTTCATTTCGCTTTCACTTGTCCCACTGTTGACATAAGAGCCAGCCCAAAAGTGTAACAACCTGCTAGGTTATTTGCTGATTCAGAGATAGTCATACACATATGCTACCGTCCAGCCACTAACTTCCACCCACCAACCCCGCATTAAAAACAGCCTTCCTCCTCCTCTAAATACTAGGTACAATTTCAGGAACTCCCCAGTGGAGATACCATGGGAAACGCCCTGTAAATACTCACACACTCCCCCCTCCCCTCGGGGACCCCCCTGTAAATACTGACACACTCCCCCCTGCCCTCGGGGACCCCCCTGTAAATACTCACACACTCCCCCCTCCCCTCGGGGACCCCCCTGTAAATACTGACACACTCCCCCCTCCCCTCGGGGACCCCCCTGTAAATACTGACACACTCCCCCCTCCCCAGGGGACCCCCCTGTAAATACTGACCCACAGCCCCCTCCCCTCAGGGATCCTCCTGTAAATACTGACACACTCCCCCCTCACCTCGGGGACCCCCCTGTAAATACTGACACACTCCCCCCTCCCCGTGGGGACCCCCCTGTAAATACTGACTCACTCCCTCTCCCCTCGGGGTCCTCCCTGTAAATACTGACACACTCCCCCCTCCCCTCGGGGACCCCCCTGTAAATACTGACACACTCCCCCTCCCCTCGGGGTCCTCCCTGTAAATACTGACACACTCCCACCTCCCCTCAGGGACCCCCCTGTAAATACTGACCCACAGCCCCCTCCCCTCAGGGACCACCCTGTAAATACTGACACACTCCCCCCTCCCCTCAGGGTCCTCCCTGTAAATACTGACACACTCCCCCCTCCCCTCAGGGACCCCCCCTGTAAATACTGACTCACTCCCCCTCCCCTCGGGGATCCTCCCTGTAAATACTGACACACTCCCCCCTCCCCTCGGGCACCCCCCTGTAAATACTGACACACTCCCCCCTCCCCGTGGGGACCCCCCTGTAAATACTGACTCACTCCCCCTCCCCTCGGGGTCCTCCCTGTAAATACTGACTCACTCCCCCTCCCCTCGGGGTCCTCCCTGTAAATACTCACACACTCCCCCCTCCCCTTGGGGACCCCCCTGTAAATACTGACACACTCCCCCCTCCCCAGGGGACCCCCCCTGTAAATACTGACACACTCCCCCCTCCCCAGGGGACCCCCCGTGTAAATACTGACACACTCCCCCTCCCCTCGGGGATCCTCCTGTAAATACTGACACACTCCCCCCTCCCCAGGGGACCCCCCCTGTAAATACTGACACACTCCCCCTCCCCTCAGGGATCCTCCTGTAAATACTGACACACTCCCACCTCCCCTCAGGGACCCCCCCCTGTAAATACTGACACACTCCCACCTCCCCTCAGGGACCCCCCCTGTAAATACTGACACACCCCCCCTCCCCTCGGGGACCCCCCCTGTAAATACTGACACACTCCCACCTCCCCTCAGGGATCCTCCTGTAAATACTGACACACTCCCCCCTCCCCAGGGGACCCCCCCTGTAAATACTGACACACTCCCCCTCCCCTCGGGGACCCCCCCTGTAAATACTGACACACTCCCACCTCCCCTCGGGGACCCCCCTGTAAATACTGACACACTCCCCCTCCCCTCGGGGACCCCCCCTGTAAATACTGACACACTCCCACCTCCCCTCGGGGACCCCCCTGTAAATACTGACACACTCCCCCTCCACTCGGGGACCCCCCTGTAAATACTCACACACTCCCCCCTCCCCTCGGGGACCCCCCTGTAAATACTGACACACTCCCCCCTCCCCTCGGGGACCCCCCTGTAAATACTGACTCACTCCCCCCTCCCCTCGGGGACCCCCCTGTAAATACTCACACACTCCCTCCTCCCCTCGGGGACCCCCCTGTAAATATTGACACACTCCCTCCCCCTCCACTCGGGGACCCCCTGTAAATACTGACCCACAGCCCCCTCCCCTCAGGGATCCTCCTGTAAATACTGACACACTCCCCCCTCCCCAGGGGACCCCCCCTGTAAATACTGACCCACAGCCCCCTCCCCTCAGGGATCCTCCTGTAAATACTGACACACTCCCCCCTCCCCAGGGGACCCCCCCTGTAAATACTGACCCACAGCCCCCTCCCCTCAGGGATCCTCCTGTAAATACTGACTCACTCCCCCTCCCCTCGGGGATCCTCCCTGTTAATACTGACACACTCCCCCCTCCCCTCGGGCACCCCCCTGTAAATACTGACTCACTCCCCCTCCCCTCGGGGACCCCCCTGTAAATACTGACACACTCCCCCCTCCCCTCGGGGACCTCCCTGTAAATACTGACACACTCCCCCCTCCCCTCGGGGACCCCCCTGTAAATACTGACAGACTCCCCCCTCCCCGTGGGGACCCCCCGTAAATACTAACACACTCCCCCTCCCCTCGGGGATCCTCACTGTAAATAATGACACACTCCCCCCTCCCCTCGGGGACACCCCTGTAAATACTCACACACTCCCCCCTCCCCTTCGGGACCCCCCTGTAAATACTGACACACTCCCCCTCCCCTCGGGGACCCCCCTGTAAATACTCACACACTCACCCCTCCCCTCGGGGACGCCCCCTGTAAATACTGACACACTCCCCCTCCCCTCGGGGACCCCCCTGTAAATACTCACACACTCACCCCCGCCCTCAGGGACCCCCCTGTAAATACTGACCCACACCCCCCTCTCCTTGGGGACCCCCCTGTAAATACTGACTCACTCCCCCTCCCCTCGGGGATCCTACCTGTAAATACTGACACACAGCCCCCTCCCCTCAGGGATCCTCCTGTAAATACTGACACACTCCCCCCTCCCCAGGGGACCCCCCCTGTAAATACTGACACACACCCCCTCCCCAGGGGACCCCCCCTGTAAATATGACACACTCCCCCTCCCCTCGGGGATCCTCCTGTAAATATTGACACACTCCCCCCTCCCCAGGGAACCCCCCCTGTAAATACTGACACACTCCCCATTCCCCGTGGGGACCCCCCCTGTAAATACTGACACACTCCCCCCTCCCCTTGGGGACACCCCTCTAAATACTCACACACTCCCCCCTCCCCTCGGGGACCCCCCTGTAAATACTCACACACTCCCCCCTCCCCTCGGGGACCCCTCTGTAAATACTCACACACTCCCCCCTCCCCTCTGGGACCCCCCTGTAAATACTGACTCACTCCCCCTCCATTCGGGGACCCCCCTGTAAATACTCACACACTCCCCCCTCCCCTCGGGGACCACCCTGTAAATACTGACACACTCCCCCTCCATTCGGGGACCCCCCTGTAAATACTGACACACACCCCCTTCCCCTCGGGGACCCCCCTGTAAATATTGACACACTCCCTCCCCCTCCACTCGGGGACCCCCTGTAAATACTGACACACTCCCCCTCCCCTCGGGGATCCTCCCTGTAAATATTGACACACTCCCCCCTCCCCAGGGGACCCCCCCTGTAAATACTGACCCACAGCCCCCTCCCCTCAGGGATCCTCCTGTAAATACTGACACACTCCCCCCTCCCCGTGGGGACCCCCCTGTAAATACTGACTCACTCCCCCTCCCCTCGGGGATCCTCCCTGTAAATACTGACACACTCCCCCCTCCCCGTGGGGACCCCCCTGTAAATACTGACTCACTCCCCCTCCCCTCGGGGATCCTCCCTGTAAATACTGACACACTCCCCCCTCCCCTCATGGACCCCCCCTGTAAATACTTACTCACTCCCCCTCCCCTCAGGGACCCCCCTGTAAATACTGACACACTCCCCCATCCCCGTGGGGACCCCCCTGTAAATACTGACACACTCCCCCCTCCCCTCGGGGATCCTCCCTGTAAATAATGACACACTCCCCCCTCCCCTCGGGGACACCCCTCTAAATACTCACACACTCCCCCCTCCCCTTCGGGACCCCCCTGTAAATACTGACACACTCCCCCTCCCCTCGGGGACCCCCCTGTAAATACTCACACACTCCCCCCTCCCCTCGGGGACGCCCCCTGTAAATACTGACACACTTCCCCTTCCCCTCAGTGACCGCCCCCTGTAAATACTGACCCACACCCCCCTCTCCTTGGGGACCCCCCCTGTAAATACTGACACACAGCCCCCTCCCCTCAGGGATCCTCCTGTAAATACTGACACACTCCCCCCTCCCCAGGGGACCCCCCCTGTAAATACTGACACACACCCCCTCCCCAGGGGACCCCCCCTGTAAATACTGACACACACCCCCTCCCCTCGGGGATCCTCCTGTAAATATTGACACACCCCCCTCCCCAGGGAACCCCCCCTGTAAATACTGACACACTCCCCCCTCCCCGTGGGGACCCCCCTGTAAATACTGACACACTCCCCCCTCCCCTCAGGGTCCTCCCTGTAAATACTGACTCACTCCCCCCTCCCCTCGGGGATCCTCCCTGTAAATACTGACTCACTCCCCCCTCCCCTCGGGGACACCCCTCTAAATACTCACACACTCCCCCCTCCCCTCGGGGACCCCCCTGTAAATATTGACACACTCCCTCCCCCTCCACTCGGGGACCCCCCTGTAAATACTCACACACTCCCCCCTCCCCTCGGGGACCCCTCTGTAAATACTCACACACTCCCCCCTCCCCTCGGGGACCCCCCTGTAAATACTGACTCACTCCCCCTCCATTCGGGGACCCCCCTGTAAATACTGACACACTCCCCCTCCATTCGGGGACCCCCCTGTAAATACTGACACACACCCCCTTCCCCTCGGGGACCCCCCTGTAAATATTGACACACTCCCTCCCCCTCCACTCGGGGACCCCCTGTAAATACTGACACACTCCCCCTCCCCTCGGGAATCCTCCCTGTAAATATTGACACACTCCCCCCTCCCCAGGGGACCCCCCCTGTAAATACTGACCCACAGCCCCCTCCCCTCAGGGATCCTCCTGTAAATACTGACTCACTCCCCCTCCCCTCGGGGATCCTCCCTGTAAATACTGACACACTCCCCCCTCCCCGTGGGGACCCCCCTGTAAATACTTACTCACTCCCCCTCCCCTCAGGGACCCCCCTGTAAATACAGACACACTCCCCCCTCCCCTCGGGGACCCCCCTGTAAATACTGACACACTCCCCCCTCCACTCGGGGACCCCCTTGTAAATACTGACACACTCCCCCCTCCACTCGGGGACCCCCTTGTAAATACTAACACACTCCCCCTCCCCTCGGGGATCCTCCCTGTAAATAATGACACACTCCCCCCTCCCCTCGGGGACACCCCTCTAAATACTCACACACTCCCCCCTCCCCTTCGGGACCCCCCTGTAAATACTGACACACTCCCCCTCCCCTCGGGGACCCCCCTGTAAATACTCACACACTCCCCCCTCCCCTCGGGGACCCCCCCTGTAAATACTGACCCACACCCCCCTCTCCTTGGGGACCCCCCCTGTAAATACTGACACACAGCCCCCTCCCCTCAGGGATCCTCCTGTAAATACTGACACACTCCCCCCTCCCCAGGGGACCCCCCCTGTAAATACTGACACACACCCCCTCCCCAGGGGACCCCCCCTGTAAATACTGACACACACCCCCTCCCCTCGGGGATCCTCCTGTAAATATTGACACACCCCCCTCCCCAGGGGACCCCCCCTGTAAATACTGACACACAGCCCCCTCCCCTCAGGGATCCTCCTGTAAATACTGACACACTCCCCCCTCCCCAGGGGACCCCCCCTGTAAATACTGACACACACCCCCTCCCCAGGGGATCCCCCCTGTAAATACTGACACACACCCCCTCCCCTCGGGGATCCTCCTGTAAATATTGACACACCCCCCTCCCCAGGGGACCCCCCCTGTAAATACTCACACACTCCCCCCTCCCCTCGGGGACCCCTCTGTAAATACTCACACACTCCCCCCTCCCCTCTGGGACCCCCCTGTAAATACTGACTCACTCCCCCTCCATTCGGGGACCCCCCTGTAAATACTCACACACTCCCCCCTCCCCTCGGGGACCACCCTGTAAATACTGACACACTCCCCCTCCATTCGGGGACCCCCCTGTAAATACTGACACACACCCCCTTCCCCTCGGGGACCCCCCTGTAAATATTGACACACTCCCTCCCCCTCCACTCGGGGACCCCCTGTAAATACTGACACACTCCCCCTCCCCTCGGGGATCCTCCCTGTAAATATTGACACACTCCCCCCTCCCCAGGGGACCCCCCCTGTAAATACTGACCCACAGCCCCCTCCCCTCAGGGATCCTCCTGTAAATACTGACACACTCCCCCCTCCCCGTGGGGACCCCCCCTGTAAATACTGACCCACAGCCCCCTCCCCTCAGGGATCCTCCTGTAAATATTGACACACTCCCCCCTCCCCAGGGGACCCCCCCTGTAAATACTGACCCACAGCCCCCTCCCCTCATGGACCCCCCTGTAAATACTGACTCACTCCCCCTCCCCTCGGGGATCCTCCCTGTAAATACTGACACACTCCCCCCTCCCCGTGGGGACCCCCCTGTAAATACTGACTCACTCCCCCTCCCCTCGGGGATCCTCCCTGTAAATACTGACACACTCCCCCCTCCCCTCATGGACCCCCCTGTAAATACTTACTCACTCCCCCTCCCCTCAGGGACCCCCCTGTAAATACTCACACACTCCCCCCTCCCCTCGGGGATCCTCCCTGTAAATAATGACACACTCCCCCCTCCCCTCGGGGACACCCCTCTAAATACTCACACACTCCCCCCTCCCCTTCGGGACCCCCCTGTAAATACTGACACACTCCCCCTCCCCTCGGGGACCCCCCTGTAAATACTCACACACTCCCCCCTCCCCTCGGGGACGCCCCCTGTAAATACTGACACACTTCCCCTTCCCCTCAGTGACCGCCCCCTGTAAATACTGACCCACACCCCCCTCTCCTTGGGGACCCCCCCTGTAAATACTGACACACAGCCCCCTCCCCTCAGGGATCCTCCTGTAAATACTGACACACTCCCCCCTCCCCAGGGGACCCCCCCTGTAAATACTGACACACACCCCCTCCCCAGGGGACCCCCCCTGTAAATACTGACACACACCCCCTCCCCTCGGGGATCCTCCTGTAAATATTGACACACCCCCCTCCCCAGGGAACCCCCCCTGTAAATACTGACACACTCCCCCCTCCCCGTGGGGACCCCCCTGTAAATACTGACACACTCCCCCCTCCCCTCAGGGTCCTCCCTGTAAATACTGACTCACTCCCCCCTCCCCTCGGGGATCCTCCCTGTAAATACTGACTCACTCCCCCCTCCCCTCGGGGACACCCCTCTAAATACTCACACACTCCCCCCTCCCCTCGGGGACCCCCCTGTAAATATTGACACACTCCCTCCCCCTCCACTCGGGGACCCCCCTGTAAATACTCACACACTCCCCCCTCCCCTCGGGGACCCCTCTGTAAATACTCACACACTCCCCCCTCCCCTCGGGGACCCCCCTGTAAATACTGACTCACTCCCCCTCCATTCGGGGACCCCCCTGTAAATACTGACACACTCCCCCTCCATTCGGGGACCCCCCTGTAAATACTGACACACACCCCCTTCCCCTCGGGGACCCCCCTGTAAATATTGACACACTCCCTCCCCCTCCACTCGGGGACCCCCTGTAAATACTGACACACTCCCCCTCCCCTCGGGGATCCTCCCTGTAAATATTGACACACTCCCCCCTCCCCAGGGGACCCCCCCTGTAAATACTGACCCACAGCCCCCTCCCCTCAGGGATCCTCCTGTAAATACTGACTCACTCCCCCTCCCCTCGGGGATCCTCCCTGTAAATACTGACACACTCCCCCCTCCCCGTGGGGACCCCCCTGTAAATACTTACTCACTCCCCCTCCCCTCAGGGACCCCCCTGTAAATACAGACACACTCCCCCCTCCCCTCGGGGACCCCCCTGTAAATACTGACACACTCCCCCCTCCACTCGGGGACCCCCTTGTAAATACTGACACACTCCCCCCTCCCCTCGGGGACCCCCCTGTAAATACTGACACACTCCCCCCTCCACTCGGGGACCCCCTTGTAAATACTGACACACTCCCCCTCCCCTCGGGGATCCTCCCTGTAAATAATGACACACTCCCCCCTCCCCTCGGGGACACCCCTCTAAATACTCACACACTCCCCCCTCCCCTTCGGGACCCCCCCTGTAAATACTGACACACTCCCCCTCCCCTCGGGGACCCCCCTGTAAATACTCACACACTCCCCCCTCCCCTCGGGGACCCCCCCTGTAAATACTCACACACTCCCCCCTCCCCTCGGGGACCCCCCTGTAAATACTGACCCACACCCCCCTCTCCTTGGGGACCCCCCCTGTAAATACTGACACACAGCCCCCTCCCCTCAGGGATCCTCCTGTAAATACTGACACACTCCCCCCTCCCCAGGGGACCCCCCCTGTAAATACTGACACACACCCCCTCCCCAGGGGACCCCCCCTGTAAATACTGACACACACCCCCTCCCCTCGGGGATCCTCCTGTAAATATTGACACACCCCCCTCCCCAGGGGACCCCCCCTGTAAATACTGACACACTCCCCCCTCCCCGTGGGGACCCCCCTGTAAATACTGACACACTCCCCCCTCCCCTCAGGGTCCTCCCTGTAAATACTGACTCACTCCCCCCTCCCCTCGGGGATCCTCCCTGTAAATACTGACACACTCCCCCTCCCCTCGGGGACACCCCCTGTAAATATTGACACACTCCCTCCCCCTCCACTCGGGGACCCCCTGTAAATACTGACACACAGCCCCCTCCCCTCAGGGATCCTCCTGTAAATACTGACACACTCCCCCTCCCCCCCCCCCCCCCCCCGGGGATCCTCCCTGTAAATACTGACACACTCCCACCTCCCCTCAGGGACCACCCTGTAAATACTGACACACTCCCCCTCCCCTCAGGGACCCCCCTGTAAATACTGACTCACTCCACCCTCCCCCCCAGGGGACACCCCTGTAAGTACTGACACACTACCCCCCTCCCCTCAGGGTACCCCCTCCCGTCGGGGACACCCCTGTAAATACTGACACACTCACCCCTCCCGTCAGGGACCCCCCTGTAAATACTGACTCACTCCCCCTCCCCTCGAGGACCCCCCTGTAAATACTGACACGCTCCCCCCTCCCCTCAGAGTCCCCCCTGTAAATACTGACACGCTCTCCCCTCCCCTCAGAGTCCCCCCTGTAAATACTGACACACAACCCCCATCCCGTCGGGGACCCCCGTGTAAATACTGACACACTCCCCTCTCCCCTCGGGGACCCCCCGATGTAAATATTGATACACTCCCCCCTCCCCTCGGGGAACCCCCTGTAAATACTGATACAATCCCCCCTCCCCTCGGTGCCCCCCCCCGTGTAAATACTGACACACAACCCCCCTCCCCTCATGGACCCCCCTATAAATATTGACATACTCCCCCCTCCCTCCCAGGGGACACCCTTGTAAGTACTGATACACTCCCCCCTCCCCTCAGAGATCCCCCGTAAATACTGATGTACTCCCCCCTCCCCTCGGGACCCCCCCGTAAATACTGACACACTCCCCTCTCCCCTCGGTGAACCCCCTGTAAATACTGATACAATCCCCCCTCCTGTCAGGGACCCCCCCGTAAATACTGACTCATTCCCCCTCCCCTCGAGGAGCCCCCTGTAAATACTGACACGCTCCCCCCTCCCCTCAGAGTCCCCCCTGTAAATACTGACACGCTCCCCCCTCCCCTCGGGGAACCCCCCTAAATACTGACACTCACCCCTCCCCTCGGTGAAACGCCTGTAAATACTGACACACAACCCCCCTCCCCTCAGGGACCCCCCTGTAAATACTGACTCACTCCCCCCTCCCCTCGGGGACCCCCCTGTAAATACTGACACACTCCCCCCTCCCCTCAGGGACCCCCCTGTAAATACTGACTCACTCCCCCCTCCCCTTGGGGACCCCCCTGTAAATACTGACAGACTCCCCCCTCCCCCCCAGGGGACACCCCTGTAAGTACTGACACACTCCCACCCTCGCCTCGGGGTACCCCCTCCTGTCAGGGACCCCCCTGTAAATACTGACACGCTCCCCCCTCCCCTCAGAGTCCCCCCTGTAAATACCGACACACTACCCCCTCCCCTCGGTGAAACGCCTGTAAATACTGACACACAACCCCCCTCCCGTCGGGGACCCCCCCATGTAAATATTGATACACTCCCCCCTCCCCTCGGGGAACCCCCTGTAAATACTGATACAATCCCCCCTCCCCTCGGTGACCCCCCCCCCTGTAAATACTGACACACAACCCCCCTACCCTCAGGTACCCCCCTGTAAATATTGACATACTCCCCCCTCCCTCCCAGGGGACACCCTTGTAAGTACTGATACACTCCCCCCTCCCCTCAGAGATCCTCCCGTAAATACTGATGTACTCCCCCCTCCCCTCGGGAACCCTCTGTAAATACTGACACACTCCCCCCTCTCCCCCCCCCCCCCCCCCCCCCGGGACCCCGCTGTAAATACTGACACACTCCCCTCTCCCCTCGGTGAACCCCATGTAAATACTGATACAATCCCCCCTCCCGTCAGGACCCCCCCGTAAATACTGACATACTCCCCCCTCCCCTCAGGAGCCCCCGTAAATACTGACTCACTCCCCCTCCCCTCGAAGACCCCCCTGTAAATACTGACACGCTCCCCCCTCCCCCCCAGGGGACACCCTTGTAAGTACTGATACACTCCCCCCTCCCCTCGGGTGACTCCCCCTGTAAATACTGACACACTCCCCCCTCCCCTCAGGGTCCCCCCTCCCGTCGGGGACCCCCCTGAAAATACTGACACACTCCCCCCTCCCCTCAGAGATCCCCCCATAAATACTGACACACTCCCCCCTCCCCCGGGGACCTCCATGTAAATACTGACACACTCCCCCCTCTCCCCACCCCCCCCCCCGGGACCCCGCTGTAAATACTGACACACTCCCCTCTCCCCTCGGTGAACCCCATGTAAATACTGATACAATCCCCCCTCCCGTCAGGACCCCCCCGTAAATACTGACATACTCCCCCCTCCCCTCAGGAGCCCCCGTAAATACTGACTCACTCCCCCTCCCCTCGAGGACCCCCCTGTAAATACTGACACGCTCCCCCCCTCCCCTCAGAGTCCCCCCTGTAAATACTGACACACTCCCCCCTCCCCTCGGTGAAACGCCTGTAAATAGTGACACACTCCCCCCTCCCCTCAGGAGCCCCCGTAAATACTGACTCACTCCCCCCTCCCCTTGAGGACCCCCCTGTAAATACTGACACGCTCCCCCCCTCCCATCAGGGACCCCCCCGTATATACTGACACACTCCCCGCTCCCCTCGGGAACCCACCCTGTAAATACTGACATACTCCCCCCTCCACCTCAGGGATACCCCCGTAAATACTGACACACTCCCCTCCCCCTGGGGACCCCCCCTGTAAATATTGACACACTCCCCCTCCCCTCGGGAACCCACTCTGTAAATACTAACGTACTCCCCCCTCCACCTCAGGGATTCCCCCCTGTAAAAGGGGGGGGGGGGGGAGGTGTTGCATTGCTGATCAGGGATGATATCACTGCTGTGCTAAAGGAGGGCACGATGGAGGGCTTGAGTAGTGAGGCATTATGGGTGGAGCTGAGAACTAAGAAGGGTGCAGTTACATTGTTGGGGCTGTAACACAAGTCTCCCAACAGTGAGCATGAGCTGGAAGAACAAATAGGTAAACAGATTATGGGAAGATGTAGAGGCAACAGGGTGGTGGTGATGGGAGATTTTAATTTTCCCAACGTTGACTGGGATACACTTAACGTCAGAGGTCGTTTTGGGGTAGAATTTGTAAGAAGCGTCCAGGAGAGTTTTCTAAAGCAGCGTGTCAATAGGGAAGGGGCCATATAGGACCTGGTACTGGGGAATGAGCCAGGCCAGGTGGTAGAAGTTGTGCTGGGGGATTTCTTTGGGAACAGTGACCACAATTCTATAAGTTTTAGAATACTCGTAGACAAAGATGAGAGTGGGTCCTAAGGGAAGAGTGCTCAACTGGGCCAAGGCCAATTATATCAAAATTAGGCAGGAGCTGGGAAATGTGGATTGGATCCAGCTATTTGAAGGGCAGTCCACATTTGATATGTGGGAGGCTTTCAAAGATAGGTTAAAGATAGCGCAGGATAGGCATGTCCCGTTGAAGGCAAAGGATAGGAAGGGCAAGATTCATGAACCGTGGATGACAGGAGAAATTGTACGACTAGCCAAGAGGAAAAGGGAAGCGTACATAAGGTCCAGGCAGCTAGGAACAGAACGGGCCCTGGAGGAATATCTTGAGAGTAGAACAAGTCTTAAAAGAGGAATCAAGCGGGCTAAAAGGGGTCATGAAATAGCTTTAGTGAGCAGAATTAAGGAGAATCCCAAAGCATTTTATTCTTATATAAGAAGCAAGCGGGTAACTAGAGAAAGGATTGGTCCACTAAAGGATAATGAAGGAAGGCTGTGTGCCGAACCAGAGAGAATGGGTGAGATTCTGAATGATTATTTTGCATCGGTGTTCACTGAGGAGAGGGAAATGATGAATGCTGAGATTAGAGATAGAAGTTTGATTAGTCTGGATCATGTTGACATAAGGAGGGAAGATGTGTTGGGTAGGCTAGAGGTTATGAAGGTGGACAAATCCCCAGGACCGGATGGGATCTATCCCAGGTTGCTGAGGGAGGCGAGAGAGGAAATAGCTGGGGCCCTGACAGATAGCTTTGGGGCATCCTTAAATACAGGTGAGGTGCGGGGGAGCTGGAGGGTTGCTCATGTTGACCCCCTGTACAAGAAGGGTAGTAGGGATATTCCGGGTAACTACAGACCAGTGAGCCTGATGTCAGTGATGGGAAAGTTGCTGGAGAAGGTACTGAGGGATAGGATCTATTTATATTTAGCAAAGAATGGGCTTATCAGTGATAGGCACATGGTTTTGTGTGGGGGAGATCGTGCCTTACCAACTTAATAGAGTTCTTTGAGGAAGTGACCAAGTTGATAGATGAAGGAAGGGCTGTTGATGTCATATACATGGACTTTAGTAAGGCGTTTGATAAGGTTCCCTATGGTAGACTAATGGAGAAAGTGAAGTCATCTGTTATGCAGGGTGTTCTAGCCAGGTGGATAAAGGACTGGTTGAGCAACAGGAGACAGAGAGTAGTAGTTGAAGGGAGTTTCTTGAAATGGAGAAAGGTGACCAGTGGTGTTCCACAGGGAGAAAGTGAGTACTGCAGATGCTGGAGATCAGAGCTGAAAATGTGTTGCTGGAAAAGCGCAGCAGGTCAGGCAGCATCCAAGGAACAGGAGATCCGACGTTTCAGGCATAAGCCCTTCTTCAGGAATGAGGAAAGTTCCACAGGGGTCAGTATTGGGGCCACTGTTGTTTGTGATATACACTAATGATCTGGAAGAGGGCACTGTTGGTATGATCAGCAAGTTTGCAGATGACACGAAGATTGGTGGAGTAGCAGAAAGCATAAGGGACTGTCAGAGAACACAGGAGGATATAGATAGACTGGAGAATTGGGTGGAAAAGTGGCAGATGGATTTCAATCCAGACAAATGTGGGGTGATGCATTTAGGCAAGACTAATTCTAGAGTGAATTATACAATAAATGGAAGAGCCTTGGGAAAAGTTGATGAGCAGAGAGATCTGGGCGTGCAGGTCCATTGTACCCTGAAGGTTGCTGCACAGGTGGATAGAGTGGTCAAGAAGGCATATAGTATGCTTGCCTTCATTGGACGGGGTATTGAGTATAAGAGCTGGCAGGTCATTTTAACATTGTACAAGACTTTGGTTCGGCTGCATTTAGAATACGTGTACAGTTCTGGTGGCCACATTACCAAAAGGATGTGGACACTATGGAGAAGGTGCAGAGAAGGTTTACGAGGACGTTGCCTGGTATGGAAGGTGCTAGCTATGAAGAGAGGTTGAGTAGGTTAGGATTGTTTTCATTAGAAAAAAGGAGATTGAGGGGGGACCTGATTGAGGTTTATAAAATCATGAAGGGTATAGACACGGTGGATAGAGACAAGCTTTTTCCCAGGGTGAGGGATTCAATAATGAGAGGTCACGCATTCAAGGTGAGTTTAAGGGGATACATGCGGCAAGTACTTTACACAGAGGGTGGTGGGCGTTTGGAACGCGTTGCCAGCGGGGATGGTAGAGGCAGGCACGGGAGATTCATTTAAGATGTGTCTGGATAAATGCATGAGTAGGTGGGGAGCAGAGGGATACAGATACTTAGGAATTGACTGACAGGTTTAGATAGTACTTTTGGATCCGCTCAGGCTTGGAGGGCCGAAGGGCCTGTTCCTGGTTTGTAAATTTTCTTTGTTCTATGTCTCGAGATAATAGTGAAAAGTGTTTTGTGTGCTGTCCAGGCTGATTGTGCCATACAAAGTACATTAGATTAGATTACATTACATTACAGTGTGGAAACAGGCCCTTCGGCCCAACAAGTCCACACCGACCCGCCGAAGCGCAACCCACCCATACCCCTACATTTACCCCTTACGTAACACTATGGGCAATTTAGCACGGCCAATTCACCTGACCTGCACATCTTTGGACTGTGGGAGGAAACCGGAGCACCCGGAGGAAACCCACGCAGACACGGGGAGAACACAGTGTGGTAGAACACAGTAGCTCAGTGGTTAGCAATGCTGTCTCGCATTACTAGGGACCTGGGCTCAATTCCACCTTTGGCAGGTGATTGTCTGCAGTTTGCACATTCTTACCCCACCCCCCACCCCCCCCAAACCCCGTGCCCACATGGGTTTTCTCTGGGTGCTCTGGTTTCCTCCCACCGTCCAAAGATGTGCAGGTTAGAGTGGATTGGCTGTGCTTAGTGTGTAAGCTAGGTGGGTTAGCCATGGAAAATGCATGGGTGTGGGTTTGGATGGGATGTTCTCCAGTGCATCTGTGTGGATTTTTATGGGCTGAATGGCCCGCTTCCATCCTGCAGGGATTCCTATAAACAAAATGCAGTATTACAGAGAGAGGTCAGAATAATTTAACAATGGTGTTGGTGATTAAAAAGAAGATCCTGTATAGGTAAAAGCACGAGGCTGAACATATAAACTACGAGCGTCAGACTTGGGACGCCAGGTTTCCTCGGCGGGAGCCGGACTCGAACCCACCAACCTTTGAATCGCAGGCGGAAGCGCTAGCCCATTGAGCCACGGCGCACGATGAGAGTACGCATGCGTTGGTATCGGACCACGCCCCTCCGGGGGTGGGAGGCGGAGGCGGAGGCGGCAGTCGGCCCCGCCCACTCCGGCGCATGCGCAGCGCCTCCCTCGTGTGAACGCGCACGCCGTTGCGGCCACGCGCACGCCGCGCACCGCGGAGTCACCTTGGTGAAAGATGGCGCCGGAGAAAGCTGGGGGGAAGGCCCGGACCTCCCCCAAATCCATCAAATTCCTCTTCGGGGGCCTAGCGGGGTAACGTAACCTGACATTGAATCAACCGCCGTCTTGAAATAACCGCCGCTGGCCGCTCGAAACGGCATTTAAAGAAGGTTTATTTTCGGTTGAAATGTCGGTCTTGCCCTTGGCAGCCGCATGGGCTGGTGGCCGACTGTAATGTTTCCCTGAGTTTGCCCCATTGCTGAGCAAAGCAAGTGCACTCATGCTCTGACTCTCCTTCAGCTGCATGCATTGCCTGTCAAAAGTTTCACTGTTTTAAATGTAACGAGCGAATGGACTCAATCTGCTTTTGCTTCTGCTGCTTTAGTACGAGGCAGAAGCATGTAGAGTTATAACACTGGCTCTTATTTTACTGGTTGACATGTAAACAAGGGTTCTGAGCTCAGATTTTGATCTGTTTCTATTTTCAACTGTTTAACGTGTAATCATCATGACTTTAATCTGATTTAGCGTTGCCCTTATATGCATACTGAAACGATAGACGTTAAGAATTCGTTTTTTTGCTAGGTCTGTGTGTGTGTGCTGTCTGCACATTAAGATGTGGAAGTCAGGGCATCCCACACAGCACCTCCTCTTCTGCCCCCATTTGCTGCAGGGTGTGAGGATCCAAAATTGGACTGTTCTGTCACCTCAGAACCCACAACTCCCCAATGGAAGAGTGTCATCTTCATTCCTGAGGGACCCGTCTAAGATGTGCACTGACAATTTTGGGACTGCCTTAAGCAGAAGGGGTATGAACTAATAATTTGGCTTTATTTTAAAATTAATTACCCTTGCACCGGTGTCTCAATCAGTTTTTGTGTGCAGCAGGGGTTTTGTGTGAAAATTATTCTGTCTTAAGGGTGCAATCATATTTGTCTTGTTCCCAGTCTGCTGTTCATAAGGAGCACCTTTTGCTTTGGAAAGGTTACTAAGTGGGGAAGTGAAATGTGCCGCACGGTGGCGTCTGGAAGTATTTCAGTTAACTAGTGGGCTCAAGACCCACAGACATTTGATGCGGTTGGCACTCCAAGTACAGTTAGTGGTATCTCTAATGAGAGGTCAGACTGAGGTTCCACTAACCTCTGGAAAAATTCTATGCTCTTACACTCTGAAGACAAAGTGGGGAGTTCTTATCCTGGGCAAAAATATATCCTCATGTTAAACAAATGTTATATTTCTGATTGCAAACTGCTACATATCCTGCATTACAATAATGTCTACATTTCAATAAAAAAAAGCTTTATTAGATCTGTAAAGTGCATTGGAATGTCTGCAGGACGTGAAAGATGCAATTCGTTTTGTAAAAGTTGCACATTTTAAGCATCAAAATTGGTGAGAGGTTGGAAAGTATTGGTGTTTAAGGAACCTTGGTGTCCTGGTGAACAAATCACTGAAAGCTGATGTTCCAGGTGCAGCAAGTCCATTAAAAGAGCAGATATAGTGTGGGCCTTCATCGCAAGAGGATTTGAACGCGGGAGTAAAAATGTCTTCAACAGTTGCAAAGAGCTGGAGAAACTCAGCAGGTTGCTGAGTTACAATGCATTAAAATGCCACAGAGGCAGATGATCAGTCATGATCTACAATGGGCGGAGCAGGCTTGGAGAACTGATTGGCCATCTAAATTCTCAAACAAGAGTGCCTTAATGGCGCACTTTGGGAGAGGAACTGGATAAAAGACAGGAGGCAATCCGTTGGAGTAGATGTTAGGAAGGAGTGGCCGAAGCTATGTCAGGTGGGTTTTAGCAGCATCTTCGAGGAAGAAAGGGGGATGGAATATGTTGCCGGTGGTGGTGGGTTTGGTAGGTGCTGTTGGAGGAGTCTTGGTGAGTTGCTGCAGTGCATCTTGTACGGGCTGCTGCTACTGAGCGTCGGTGATGGAGGGAGGTGATGCTTGTGGATGTGGTGCCAATCAATTTCAATTCACATTTTTAAACAAAACTTCATCGACATCGAGAAGAAATGTAAAGTTTGACTCGCTGGTGTTCACTCTGGTTTCTCCTTGGTGTTCCTCCCCCAGGTACAGGACTTCGTGACCCTCCAGTTTCCCTCCGGACTCTGGATTCACAGGCCTCCCTTCAGCTCCTGCACTGTGGAATAAACATCAGGAGATGCCCTTCACAGGGGCTATCTCCCCAGGAGCTTCGGAGGGGGTGACCCCAGAGAAGCTTATAAAATCATGAGGGGCACGGATAGGGTAAATAGACAGTGTATTTTCCCTGGGGTGGGGGAGTCCAAAACCGGAGGGCATAGGTATAAGGTGAGAGGGGAAAGATTTGAAATGGAGCTGAGGGGCAGCTTTTTCCACACACAGGGGGGTGCGTGTATGGAATGAGCTGCCTGAGGAAGTGGTGGAGGCTGGTACAATTATAGCTTTTAAAAGTCATCTGGATGGGTATATGAATAGGAAGGGTTTAGAGGGATTTCGAGGCCAGTGGGACTCGGTTAATTTTGGATATCAGGCCAGGGTGGACCGAAGGGTCTGTTTCCGTGCTGTACACCTCTAGAACTCTGACTGGGTAATGATCACTCTTACCGAGATTGTCACAGCTCGATGCTTCTGCAGCAGGCAGGCAGGTTAGTGAGGAGGAGGTCAAGGATGTTTTCCTGTACGGTTCCCTCACCACCCACCTCACATCCAGTCTCTCAGCTCGATATTCGTGCTGTTGAGCCACTCTGGGTGATGGGGCGATGAATCTCCCCCTGCCCTGTTACATTGGAACGCTCCACGCAATCTCTAAGCACTGCTTCACTTGGAGGAACACTGAGACTTCTGCTAAAGAGGGCCAGTACGTGGTAATCAGCCCCAATTGACCTGCTGCCGTGAGACTTCATGGGGTTGGAGTCATTGCTGAGGACTGCTGAAGGCTGGTAATCTGGACGCCGAGGATAGTGCTGTTGGAAAATCCAGTTTTAAAAATCTGGAATTGAAAGCGATGGTGACCATCGATTGTTGTCAAACCCATCTGGTCCCCTGATGTCCCATAGGGAAAGATCTTACTCAATGTGCCCTGCATGTGACTCTAGCTGCCCAGCGAAATGGCCCTGTAAGCTTCTCTGTTAAAGGGCATTGGGGGCAAGCAACGAGCACTGGCCTTTGTTAGCCCCACCCACGTGCCATGGACGAATAAAGGGATGAAAGCCTGATCAAGTTGGAATAACTTGCCTACCCAGTGCTTTGATTCACTTTAACAGTCTTGAACAAAATCGCTCCCCTTCAGCCGACATGCCTCTGCGTGACAGTGACTCAGCCTCTCTGAGCTTCTCTGGGTAAGGGAGCTGTTTTAAGTTCGGAGTTGGTATAGCTGGCCCCTGCTCCTGCCATTCCACACCTGGGCACCATGCTCAAACCAAGGCCAGTCCAAATCTGTGTCGGAGGTTAACGTGGTGTCCCTCTTTCTCTCTCTCCCCCCCTCCCTCCATAGTGATGAGACCTTGAGGCTATTTGATGACACTGTAGTTTTGCAATGTTCGCCATGAGGCATCGAATTGGTCAGATTGCTGGTGTTTTATTGTCTTTAGTGGAGCGTTTAGTGTTCAGCACCTGACCTCACTCCATGCCCTTGCGTAGGCTACATGCCAACACACGAGGCACTGGTTCCTATTATTGCAGTCAGCTCCGTGTTAAACATGGAATTGCTCAGGAGCACGCACATCCCCCCCCCCAGCTCCAGCATCGCAGTCTGCTGCTTTGGCTGGAGCAGCTGAGAAGGTTCAGGATTCATCAGCGTCTCGTTTCCCTGGACCCTCTTCTGATGCACCCGCCCAGCCAGGCTGCTTCCTTGAGTGGGATGACCCACTCTCTGAGCTCTGCTGTTGGCAGGGAGGCTAGGTACTTGGGTAGCAGCTGTATTTGACTCGCGTTTCCCCTGACCAGGGACAGATTTGTGTAAAATTCACACCCTCGCTTTCAAATCCTCCCACCCACTCCGACCCCCTCCACCCCATCCCTCTGTCACACGTTCAGTCCCACAATCCTCTATTGTACTGGGAAACAGAACGATCTCCCCCTCAGTGAGTGGTGGCGTCTCCTGTCTATCGCCGGGGCTGAGGGGGAGCTGGTCGAGAGTGGGTGTCCACCAATGACCTATCCCGGTCCACCCACGTCGATAAAGACAGTCAAGAAAACTCTACAGGAAGCTAAGGAAATTCAGCATGTCCGTAAAGACACTTTCCACGTGTTATAGGTGCACCTTAGAAAGCATTCTGTCTGGATGCATCTCGGCGTGGTACCCAGGACAGTAAGAAACTACAGAGAGCAGTGAACACAGCCCAGTCCATTACACAAACCAACCTTCCATCTATTGACTCCATCTACACTTCCCACTGCCTCGAGAAGGCAGCCGACACCATCAAAGACCTCTCGCAGCCCGGTTAGAATCTCTCCCAACCCCTTCAGTCAGGCAGAAGATACAAAAGCTTAAACACGCGTACCGACAGCTTCAAGAACAGCTTCTTCCCCCGCTGTTCTTTGGATCTCTCACATTTTAAATTAAATGTCAGTGGTGGTGGCGGAAGTAGAGTCATTGGGGACATTTAAGCGACTGCTGGACATGCTCGTGGATAGCAGTGAGTTGAGGGGTGGGTAGGTTAAGTTATTTTATTTGCATTAGGATTAAACCTCAGCACAACATCGTGGGCCAAAGGGCCTGTTCTGATTAGATTACTTACAGTGTGGAAACAGGCCCTTCGGCCCAACAAGTCCACACCGACCCGCTGAAGGGCAACCCACCCATGCCCCTACATTTACCCCCTTCATCTAACACTACGGGCAATTTAGCGTAGCCAATTCACCTGACCTTTGGACTGTGGGAGGAAGCCGGAGCACCCGGAGGAAACCCACACAGACACTGGGAGTATGTGCAAACTCCACACAGCCTGAGGCTGGAATTGAACCCAGGTCCCTGATACAGTAAGGCAGCAGTGCTAATCACTGAGCCACCATGCCACCTAGTGAAAAGGGCTGAGACCCCGTAATCCTGTGTTTCTTAAACACAAGCAATTCCCACAGACGCTGCCAAGGTCTCAGCTTCTCTTTTTCCTGCAAGATTTGTCACTGAGGACAGCACTTTCCCATGGTCATGTTACCTTAGCACCTTTCCCCACTTGGCCTGTTGTCCCACTTGGCAATCCTATCAACAAGGGTGTCTGATAAAGTCAAGGCTGCATTAATGGCACGGTGGCTCAGCGGTTGGCACTGCTGCCTCACAGCACCAGGGATCCGGGTTCAGCCCCACTTTCAGCCGACTGGCTGTGTGGAGTTTGCACCTTCTCCCAGTGTCTGTGTGGGTTTAATCCTACAGTCCAAAGATGTACAGGTTCAGGTGAATTGGCCGTGCTGAAATGCCCATAGTGCTCAGGGACGTGTAGGCTGGGTGGGTTAGTCATGGGGAACGCAGGGATGGGGTGGGGGACTAAGTCAAAGGTCCTGCTTCCACACTGTAGGCAGTCTGTGCATAAAGCTTTGTGTCAGTGCCTGAGATGGAAGTAAGATTTTAATCATTGCTGGTCTGCTCAGGCCCTAATAATCTGACAGGACACCCCACACAGGAGTATGTTTCACTGGCCAGCACTCTTGCATCTCTTTCTGGGGCGTCTAACACCCTGCCCGCCCCAGGCTTGGAAACCAGACTGAACCAGAACTGGGTTTTCTCTTTCAGGATGGGTGCCACCTTCTTTGTCCAGCCCTTGGACCTGGTGAAGAACCGAATGCAGTTGAGTGGCCAAGGGGCACGCACAAAGGAGTACAAGACCAGCTTCCACGCCCTGACCAATATTCTGAAGGCCGAGGGGGTCACCGGAATCTACACAGGGTAAGTAATCCTGCCTGGGACACCTTGCCAAGGACAGGATTAATGCAAAGCAAGATCCCTGCGCCACGTCAGGAAGCTGTGGCTCACACCTCTCCTTTCCCTGTTCCCTCTCCATCACAAGTCCACACCACCACCCCCCCCCCCCCCCCCTTCGCCCAGCGAACTGAGGCCAGTTGCCGAGACGGGGATCACTCACCTTCCTCGGCATTGCCGTGTGAGCTCTGGGTTTTCCCAGTTTGTGCCACATGGCTACAGTCCCACCAGGCCAGGGGGAGCTGGTGCAGCAGGAGGGGGAACAGGAGTCATTTTGCTTGAGGTAAAAACAATGACTGCAGATGCTGGAAACCAGATTCTGGATTAGTGGTGCTGGAAGAGCACAGCAGTTCAGGCAGCATCCGAGGACAGGCAAAATCCGAGGACCGGCAAAATCGACGTTTCGGGCAAAAGCCCTTCATCCGGAATAAAGGCAGAGAGCCTGAAGCGTGGAGAGATAAGCTAGAGGAGGGTGGGGGTGGGGAGAGAGTGGCATAGAGTACAATAGGTCAGTGGGGAAGGAGATGAAGGTGATAGGTCAGGGAGGAGAGGGTGGAGTGGATAGGTGGAAAAGGAGATGGGCAGGTCAGACAAGTCCGGACAAGTCAAGGGGACAGTGTTGAGCTGGAAGTTAGAAACTAGGATGAGGTGGGGGAAGGGGAAATGAGGAAGCTGTTGAAATCCACATTGATGCCCTGGGGTTGAAGTGTTCCGAGGCGGAAGATGAGGTGTTCTTCCTCCAGGCGTCTGGTGGTGAGGGAGCAGCGGTGAAGGAGGCCCAGGACCTCCATGTCCTCGGCAGAGTGGGAGGGGGAGTTGAAATGTTGGGCCACGGGGCGGTGTGGTTGATTGGTGTGGGTGTCCTGGAGATGTTCCCTAAAGCACTCTGCTAGGAGGCGCCCAGTCTCCCCGATGTAGAGGAGACCGCATCGGGAGCAACGGATACAATAAATGATATTAGTGGATGTGCAGGTAAAACTTTGATGGATGTGGAAGGCTCCTTTAGGGCCTTGGATGGAGGTGAGGGAAGAGGTGTGGGCGCAGGTTTTACAGTTCCTGCGGTGGCAGGGGAAAGTGCCAGGATGGGAGGGTGGATCGTAGGGGGGCGTGGACCTGACCAGGTAGTCACGGAGGGAACGGTCTTTGCGGAAGGCGGAGAGGGGTGGGGAGGGAAATATATCCCTGGTGGTGGGGTCTGTTTGGAGGTGGCCGAAATGTCGGCGGATGATTTGATTTATGCGAAGGTTGGTAGGGTGGAAGGTGAGCACCAGGGGCGTTCTGTCCTTGTTACGGTTGGAGGGGTTGGGTCTGAGGGCGGAGGTGCGGGATGTGGATGAGATGCGTTGGAGGGCATCTTTAACCACGTGGGAAGGGAAATTGCGGTCTCTAAAGAAGGAGGCCATCTAGTGTGTTCTATGGTGGAACTGGTCCTCCTGGGAGCAGATACGGCGGAGGCGGAGGAATTGGGAATACGGGATGGCATTTTTGCAAGAGATAGGGTGGGAAGAGCCTGCCTCCCAGTCTCTAATGGCAGGGCCATCTACTCATAACTGAGTCTGACGCGCGCTGTAATCCAGTCTGAGATTGTCCAGACCTAACACCAGAGGCAGAAGGTCCCCTACTGACCAGGAGAACACAAGGTTATACCTCTCGTACCTCCCACCTGTAAAGTGTGCTCTTTTTGAGAGCTGCTCTGTCCTTGCTTTGCCATGTGCTGTGTTCTTCTTACGTGAACGTTGTCATTTTGTCTGAGCAGTAAAATCAGAACATGCTGTTCCTCCCCCTTCCCTGCCCCCCTCTCACCCTACACCCTTTCCCCACCCACCCCCTTTCCCCACACCCTCTCTCCTGCCCCCCTCCCCTTTTGTCTCACCCCCCTTCTCTTTCCCCGCCCTCCCCCCGGTCACACACACTCTGCACCCCCCCCCGCTCCTCTCTCTCTCTCTCTCTCTCTCTCTCCTCCACCCCCTTCTTTCTCTCCCCCCGTTACTCTCTCCATGTACCCCCTGCCCCTCTCTCTCTCTCCCTCCTCACCTCACCCCACCCCCTTCCTCCTGGTCACACTCTCCCTGTACCCCCCGCCCCTCTCTCTCCCTCCTCACCTCACCCCACCCCCTTCCTCCTGGTCACACTCTCCCTGTGCCCCTCTCCCTCTTCTCTTCTCCCCCCCCCGCCCCCACCCCCACCCCTCACCCGGTCATACTCTCCCTGTACCCCCCCCTCCCCCGGTTGGCGGCTGCAGCCTCTCAGCTGGCCTGCTGCGCCAGGCCACCTACACGACCACCCGGCTGGGGATCTACACCGTGCTCTTCGAGAAGCTCACCAAAGCCGATGGGACGCCGCCCAACTTCCTGCTGAAGGCGCTGATCGGCATGACAGCAGGAGCCATCGGAGCCTTCGTGGGGACGCCAGCCGAGGTCTCGCTCATCAGGATGACAGCCGACGGCAGGTGGGTAGGCGGGTGCCGCGGCTGGGGCAGTGGGTCAGGCAGCGTCCGTCACTGGGCAGGACATTGGCAGAGGCAGAGGCGGCCGGCGGGTAGTCCCTCAGCAGTGCTGCAGAAAGAAACATGCCTTTATTCATTCACAGGACGAGGGTGTTGCTGGCTAGCTCAGCATTTACTGCCCGTCCCTAACTACCCAGAGGGCAGTTAAGAGTCATCTGTGGGTCTGGAGGCAATGAAGAAAAGCTGTCTCCACTAATCAGACAGAATAGACACAAGGTGACTGGTAGACTCTCCAGGGACAATATGGCCACTGAGGATGGTCAAGCAGAACGGTCCCATAATCCCTGGAATGTAGGGATTGAGAGCTGGTCCCTCTAAAAATATTACAGAGCTTCGTCAAGTAAAAACAAAAAAAAACAACAGAAATTGCTGGAAAAGCTCAGCAGGTCTGATGGCATCTGTGGAGAGAAATCAGAGTTAACATTTCAGACCCAGTGACCCTTCCTCAAAGAGACGTTAACTCTGACCTCTCTCCACAGATGCCGCCAGACCTGCTGAGCTTTTCCAGCAATTTCCGTTTCTGTTTCTGATTTCCAGTACTTTTCCGTTTTCAGTTTGATCGTGTCGATGCTGTTCTCCCTGAGCTGGAGATTGTAATCGCCAGAGTACATTCAAAATTACAATTGACCGAGATTAGTGGTCTAGTGGGCAGTGAAGGAGGTTAACTGAGGGTACAGCAGGATCTTGATCGATTGGGCCAACCAGCTGAGAAATGGTGGGTGGAAGTTTAATTTGGATAAAAATGCAAGGTATTGCATTTTGGTAAAATGATCAAGGCCAGGACTAAGACAGTAAGTGGTAGGGCCCTGGGGAGTGTTATCGAACAGAGAAACATAGGGGTTCAGGTACATAGTTCTTTGTGATTTGCATCATGTGTAGACAGAGTGGTTAGGAAGATATTTATCACGCTTACCTTCGTTGCTCAGACCATTGAGTTGGGACGTTATGTTGAGGTTGTACAGGATTTTGGTGAGGTCTGTTCTGGAGTAACTGTGTCCAGTTTCAGTCGCTCTGCTATAGGGAAGGGTATTATTAAACTGGAGAGGGTTTGGAAAGGATTTACCAGGACGTTACTGTGATTGGAGGGTTTGCGTTATAAAAAAACAGGCTGGGACATGTTTTTCTACTGGACTGTAGACGATTGAGGGATGAGCTTGTTGAGGTTTATAAAATCACAAGGGGCGTAGGTAGTAAAGGTCTTTTTCCCCTAAGGTGCGGGAATTCAAAACTAGGGGGCCATATTTTTAAGGTGAGAGGAGAAAGATTGAAAAGGAACTTTTCCCACAGAGGCTGATGCATGTGTGGGATGAACTTCCTGAGGAAGTGGTGGATGCAGGTACAGTTACAATGTTAAAGACATGATTCGGAGATGCCGGTGTTGGACTGGGGTGTACAAAGTTAAAAATCACCTGGTGTTGTGTGATTTTTAATGTTAAAGACAGTTGGACAAGTACATGGACAGGAAACGTTTAGAGGGGTTTGACCAAACACAAGCAGGGTGGGACTAGTTTAGTTTGGGAAACTTGGTCAGCATGGACGAGTAGGACCGAAGGGTCTGTTTCCGTGCTGTATGAATCTGTGACTGGACCCTCAGGTGACTTTGGAGTTTGGGCTGGAAGATGGAATTGATGTAGCTCCTCTGCTGTGACTTTGCACTGGGAAGGAAGACACCAGACGCTTGGCTAACATCAGGTGGCATAATGATTGGCCGGGTGGGAGGAAGGTGTTGGCGGGCAGGCGAATCAGCCAGACCATTAATAGATAGAACTGAAGCCTGAACCCTGAAAGGTCTGAGGTGGTGCACTTTGGAATAAATAACAAGACATGGGAGTACTGAATGAATGGCACTAGGAAGCTCGGAGGGATCTTGGGGAGCGTACCCACAGACCCCTGAAGGTGGCGCGGCAGGTCAAGAAGGCAAACAGCACACTTGCCTTTGTCATTTATGGCACAGGTTATAAACGTGGTGAGGTGATGTTGGAGTGCAGAAAGGCTTTGGTCAGTTCTGGTCCCCACATTTTTGGGAGGATGTGATTGCACAGGGAGAGGGGTGTGCACAGGAGGTTCACCGGGATATTGCCTGGGATGGAGTGTTTCAGCGACGGAGAGAGGCTGGATAAGCTCGGGCTGTTTTCTTTGGAGCAGCGAAGGTGGGGGGTGGGGAAATCCTGATAGAGGGATATAACATTACGAGGGGCATGGGCAGGGTGGATAGGAAGCAGCTGTTCCCCTTCAGTCAATAATGAGGTGGCATAATGTTAAGGTGAAGAGCAGGCGGTTTCTAGGGGACTTGAGGAAATTAACGTTTCCCCAGCAGCTGGTGGGGGTCAGCCCGGGAGGGTAGCTGAGGTGGATAACCTCTCAAACTTTCAAAACAGTGTGGATGACCGCTTGAATCGTCGTGACATTCAATTAGGCAGTGAGGTTAGTATAGATGCAGAATAGTTTTTCAGTGCAGACTCTATGGACTGAAGGGCCTACATGATTCTGTGATGGCTGCTGTTTTCTTTATCCACATCAATATTAATCCTATCTCGGCCTCCAAGGGACCTGTGTCCAGCTCAGTTGCTGCCTTTTTACATATATGTCGAATCATTGACATTAACAGTGTAGGAGGTTATTCAGGCAGGTCTTTATCTGGTTAACCAGGATCTGTCGCCACTCCTCCCACTGCTCACCTTTCACCCGTAGCCCCGGCAGTGCAACTGAATCTATCTCAAATATTACTTAAACATTATGAGAGTCTTTGACTTGAACACTCTTTCGGACAGAGAGTTCCAGACTGTAGTCGCCCTCTGACCGACAACATTTCTCCTGAACCCTGCTCTTAACCTTTCATCTTTTATTTTAAATCTGCCACCTCTCTTCTTGCCCCTCTCCCCACCCCGTCACTCTCATACACACACATCCTCCACCCCCACCTGGTTCTTGACTCCTCCTCCAATGAGAAAGAGGGGGTTTCCTATCCACAATCTTTGTTGCGTTTGTATCGAGACCAGTTTTACAGCCGGGGTTTTGCGATGGACAGTGGCCCCAGCGTGAAAGCCGTCCTTTCTCCTGCAGGTTACCCGTCGACCAACAGAGAGGTTACACTAACGTATTTAACGCACTGATTCGAATTACCCGTGAGGAGGGGGTCGTCACACTCTGGAGGGTAAGCTGACCGCAAATGTAAGCCGCAGCACAGCCCCGCTCTGAAATAAATTGCCCGTCGGACAAAAGGCCAAGTGAGAGGAGCCAATGTTAGGCCGTTCAGCTGCACTGTTCAACATCACCACAGCCAACAGAGTTGGAAACAGCCCCTCTGGCCCAACCAAACTGAGCTAGTGCCAGCTGCCTGCATTTGGCTGCTCCTCTGTCCTTTCTTCGCACGTTTCGGAGTCCTTGCGCTGGGGGACTGCGCGGTGCGATGTGGGGGCGATGGCGCTGTGCGCCATTCATTCAGCCTGTGTTTCAGGCCGACACTCGCCGCCGACAGAGTGCCCACACTGTCGGAGCTATCTTCTCTGGCAGGACCCTGCCGACCCTCGGCGGTGGGTGTAAAACAGGGCGGGAAGGGCACTCCCCTGGAGTCCTGTCACTCAGCCCCAGCAGCACTCAGTGTGGGGGCCAACTGTGCCCAAATTAGCTCGCCCAGCCTTCCTCCTGCTCGGGAAACGCTTTGGGGTGCGGGGAGGTGCTACACAAATGCAGGTCTTTGGTGTTGGAGCCAACTCGTGGATCACGGCAACACAGCCTTTCCTTGTTCTCTTACCCTCCCCCACCCCTCCTCTCCCTCCAGGGCTGTATCCCGACGATGACGCGAGCGGTGGTGGTGAATGCAGCACAGCTGGCCTCGTACTCCCAGTCCAAGCAGTTCCTGCTGGGTTTAGGTGAGATGGCTCCATGTCTGGATTCTCCTGTTCGCCCTTTAACCTGTTCCCTTCCCCCTGTCTCCCCCTTACCCCTCCCTCCCTGGCTCAATCTCAAACCCTTCAGGCCAGAGGGTCTGTCACTCAGCTCGCTGTGCCTCTGCTTTACTCTGAGTTTGAATTGTGATCTTCTCCTGTGATCGCAGGTTATTTCCGTGATAACATCCTGTGCCATTTCTGTGCCAGTATGATCAGTGGGCTTGTGACAACCGCAGCCTCCATGCCAGTGGATATTGCAAAAACAAGGTACGATCATCAGCTGCATTATCCTATGTCAGGACAGTACGTTCAGTCATAAACAGTACAGGGAGCTTTACTCTGTATCTAACTCCGTGCTGTCCCTGTCCTGGGAGTGTTTGATGGGGGACAGTGTAGAGGGAGCTTTACTCTGTATCTAACCATGTGCTATCCCTGTCCTGGGAGTGTTTAATGGGGGACAGTGTAGAGGGAGCTTTACTCTGTATCTAACCCCGTGCTGTCCCTGTCCTGGGAGTGTTTAATGGGGGACAGTGTAGAGGGAGCTTTACTCTGTATCTAACCCCATGCTGTCCCTGTCCCTGGGAGTGTTTGATGGGGGGACGGTGCAGAGGGAGCTTTACTCTGTATCTAACCCCGTGCTGTCCCTGTCCCTGGGAGTGTTTGAGTGGAGACAGTGTAGAGGGAGCTTTGCTGTCAGTTTAAATGAGTAGAGACAGCTTTACTCAACAATGAAGTGGCGCGAATGCCCGTCCAGTTCTGTGCTACTTGTCCCGTGTGGTTGCCTGTTGGCGTCAAACTGGAGGCAGGAAAGGTAAATGATTGCTGCTCTCATTCCCTTCACAGAATTCAGAATATGAAAATGATCGATGGGAAACCGGAATACAAGAATGGATTGGTGAGGAAGCATTCTGGGATTGTGATAGGGTGGGTGCTGTGGTGAGGATGGGGGAGAGAGGTAAACAGGGGCTTGAGAGAGGTGCAGTAATGTTCTGGGGTGGTGGTTGCAAATTAGGAAGGATAGCACGGGAGGAGGAGGGATAACATGAGGGACAAATGGTCGAGAGGGTAGTCCTGGAAAAGCACAGCAGGTCAGGCAGCATCCGAGGAGCAGGAGAATCGACGTTTCGGGCAAAAGCCCTTCATCAGGAATGAGACAGGGAGCCTCCAGAGTAGCGAGATAAATGGGACGGGAGTGGGGCTGGGGGTAAGATAGCTGAGAGTGCAATAGGTGGATGGAGGTGGGGGTAAAGGTGATAGGTCGGAGAGGAGGGTGGAGCAGATAGGTGGGAAGGAAGATGGACAGGTCATGGGGACAGTGCTGAGCTGGAAGGTTGGAACTGGGGTAAGGTGGGGGGAGGGGAAATGAGGCAACTGGTGAAACCACATTGATGCCCTGGGGTTAGAGGATGCCGGAGGTGAAAGATAAGGCGTTCTTCCTCCAGGTGTCGGGTGGTGAGCGAGTGACAATGGAGGAGGCCAGGACCTGCATGTCCTCGGCAGAGTGGAAAGGGGAGTTGAAGTGTTCAGCTATGAGGCAGTGGGGTTGGTTGGTGCGGGTATCCCGGAGATGTTTCCCTGAAGCGCTCTGCGAGGAGGCATCCTGTCTCCCCAATGTAGAGGAGACCGCATCGGGAGCAACGGATACAGTAATGCAGCCTGACCTGCTGTGCTTTTCCAGCACCACACTCTCAACTCTAATCTCCAGCATCTGCAGTCCTCACTTTTGCCTATGAGGGACAAAGGGAGGAGTGGAGACAGAGGAGTTAGACTGGTGGGCAAGGGTGAAGGGGTAACAAGGGGTCAAAGGTGGACAGGTGATGATGCTAGAGAATTTCCAATCTACCATCACTGTCGCCCAGTGGCGGACTGAGGACTCCATGACAGTACTATCTTCTCAACCTCTCCCCCTTGCATGAATCATGCTGTCTCCTGGATCAACTTGTCTCTGTCT